>NC_058085.1:125620391-125919479 GCF_014858855.1 Bufo gargarizans
TGAGGGGGCACATAATCTGGCATAACCACTGTGAGGGGGCACATATCTGGGCATATCTACTGCGAGAGGCATATAATCTAGTATAACTACTGTGAAGAGGCACATAATTCAGCAGAACTACTGTGAGGAGGCACATAATCTGGCATAACTACTGTGAAGAGGCACACAATCTGACATAACTACTGTGAGGGAGGCACATATCGGCATATCTACTGTGAGGGGCACATAATCTAGGGACTGAGAGGCATAATAGGGGATGACTGAGAGGCATAATAGGGGATGACTGAGAGGCGCATAATGGGGGCTGATGAGAGGCATAAGGGCTGATAATGGGGGCTGATTAGGGTAATTTACATTGGGGTCTGAGCTGAGGTCTGATTTTAGGTCTTATTTACATTGGGGGTCTGATTGGTGGTCTGACCTGAGGTGTAATGAAAATATCTTTTTTTCTTATTGTCCGCCTCTAAAACCTAGGTGCCTCTTCTAGGTCTCCTGAACTGCAGAGCGCTGCCCACTTCCAGCCCTGAGCACAGCTGACCACTGCACAGAGCACTGATCCTGAGCCTGCTGGAGTCTTCAGAACGTCACCGTAAAACGGCTAGGGCAGCGCTAAAGCCCGCCCATCAGAGCCAGTGACGTCACCGAACACACTGCTGGGTGAAAGCTTCCGCTCGGCCGTGTGTTATCGAAAACAAAAGAGCCCTTGTCCTGTGCGATCTAGCGCAGGGCACGGGAGTGCATCGTAGCATGAGATGCTCCGATGCTAGCCTCAGGGGGGCTGCCTGGGTGAAAATAAGGGTATGTCCAGGTTCAGCTCTGAACCCGGACAACCCCTTTCAGTAAGTGGCATTTATCATGTAGAGAAAGTTATTACAAGGCACTTACTAATGTATTGTGATTCTCCATATTGCTTCCTTTGCTGGCTGGATTCATTTTTCCATCACATGATACACTGCTTGTTTCCATGGTTACGTCCATCCGGCAATCCATCAGCTGTAGCCGTGATTGCATACTATAGGAAAAAGTGCTGGCCTCTCTGGTGACCGGGACCATGGGAGCTCAAATAGGCTAGTGCTTTTTTTTAGAAAACCGCTAGTGTGAAAGTACCCTTATAGTCTGCAAGCACGACCACCGCTGATGAATTGCAGGGCGGTCATAACCATGGATCCGAGCAGTGTATAATGTGATGGAAAAATGAGTTACTACATTCGCAGAACCTCCAAAGTAAGAGGGCTGCGGTAACATCCATGACACCCCTAGTGGTTGCTTATTGCAACTAGCGCAATTATTCTGCAACGACTGTCTTTCGCTGAGTTTCAGTCTTCCTAGTGACAATACACGTGGACACCTTACTCACACAGACACATTCTTCTCTGCATTGTAATTAGTTTGCTCTGGAAATCCTCCAGTTTACTTAAGGTTACCATTTCTGACACTGAGGCTCAGTGGTAATAACTCTCATGGGAATTCAGGATTAAGACTGCTTGACATGCTGCAGAGATTAAAGCTGACAGGATAATGGTAGCAAACCTGACAGTCTGTCTAATCAGAGGGGAATTGACATATGACAGCTGGATGCCAAAGTATGCTTACGTACGACGGAAATTGAGTAGACACTCAAAATCAATGCTGTGTGGTCCATCTTGTAGACCCAATGGTGTGTACTCACCTCTTGAAACCCCTTCTGCTTCAGCGCCAACATTCCATGGTCACACGACCACTGCAGACAATCGCTGGCCTCAGCATTTACATGGGCAAGGACAGGCTGAATACATTTTAGCAACTCCTTTGTTCCAATTGAATGGGGCCTGCAAAAACCCTAGCCACCAAATTAACCAGATGTATGGAACGGGTTTTTCCCCCTAATAGAGTGGCCTGGCAGTTCATTAGCAATTGACTTCATCTGTTTTTATTCATTATTGTTCTTTTCCAAAGCAAGCATATCATAAAATTAAAGGGCTATTTCAGGAGTTTACATCTATATCAGATTGGTAGGGGTCCGATTCCTTGCACCCCCGTCAATCAGCTGTTTTCAAGAGCTGCTGTGGCTGAAACCAAGCACCAGAACTACACAGCTCCGCACACAGTATGGTGGCCGTGTCTGGTTATTGCATCTCTCCTGGAAAACGGGAGAAAACTATGCACAACAATAATAAATAAAAAAAAGCAAGGCCTTACTTTTACGGGTGTGTCCAAAGAGGCCGGAATGGCTGCGGATTTGCAGCCAAGTAAATTATATCTGAAGAAATGTCATAAAAATGCAGCCAAAACCATGACAAAATCCGCATTGCAGATCTGCATCAAAATTGAGGTCAGGTTTTGCTTCCTGTGTGGTCAAAATGAGCAAATGTAAATCACTTCCTACAAGGATGGGAGCATCTTCAGGGTCTATTCTTGGCCTTTTGGTTCAACCATTCCTGATATTCTTTCCCAGCACAGTTGCGTGAATAGGACTAGCCTCAATTTTCTGCAAATCTTTGTGCCTTTAGCCCAGGGCTAGGTACATGAAGAACAGGATTCTTAAGATTGGTGGAGGTCCCAGGGTTTGGACTTTAATTGATCATAAAGTGCTGGCATAACGTAGCAAAATGACGTCATTTTTGAGATGGGGATTACCCCTTTAAGCCGTACTGACTTCTGGGGCTGAGTATGTGTATACAGTTCATTAACTTTGGCATATCATAAAGTTTGTACAGTACAATTGTTCTGATAAGTTACAGTAAAGTACAGTAGGGTGTGCACTACTTGCAGCAGCTAACCAGGTCTCCACACTGTCCACAGCATTCAGCCAGGCAGAGTTCACAAGAGAGAAACTGTGATGCTGATTGACTGTAAAAGACCACCAGAGATGAGTACTGCTATCTTATAGCCAATCGCACGCATGCTGCCCATGAAAGGTGCATGTGGCTTGGCTGTATATGCCACCAACTGCATGTGCCACTGCCCAGCATTAACTCCCACCTCTGCCCGTAGACTTCTTACCATGAGGTAGCATTCAACGCCTGATGGCCCCTAGTTGAATCCATTGCATTTTGAGGGCATCATATGTCAGGTGATTGGTACAATGCAAATTCTTAATAAATGTTGTGTCTGGCCAGCATCACCCTACAAAGTGTCATGTGTTTTATTTTATTTATTCCTTGATATTTGTTGGTAATTAGAAGATTTAGGGGCACATTTATGAAGACTGGCGTTTTAGACCTTTTTCTATGCCTAGAACAGGCGTAGGAAATGGTAAATGAGACGGGCCTGCTGGCCTGTCCTCTTCCACGCCACACCCACATTTGTAGACCTGGCGTGAGCCGGGAGAAGTCACAGATTGTAACACAACTAACCGTTACGCCGCAATCTGCACGTGAAATAAGCCTAATTTAGCCATATTTCAGGTTAATAAATGACCCCCTTAATTTTTAGACCATATTGATTTGTGGTATACATTGCAGGTAAAAAAGTAAGAGAAAATCTTTGCCTCCATCTGGATGCAGTCATCATTTCTTATTCTTATACATATTCTTGTATGTCGTGGCTTCTGAGAACAATGGGGCACATTAAATCTACCCTAATATTCAGACAATGTAGACAGGCAGTCTAAAGAAGCTTGAATTCATTACATTTCTTACTTTGTGCTATTATTTTGGTGCAATTTTGACACATGTTCTTACCCCCTCCTGCTAAACCATGCCACCTTGTCAAGCTAAGTGCAAAAAGTGTCTAAAACATGTCATGTGGTACATTTACCAAAAGTCTTGACTCAATCAGAATAGTAAGGCCTGTTTCACACTTGCGGTAAAGAGATTAGGGAATGTTCAGGGAACAGCCTGCTCGACCTGCCTGAATTCTGGCATTGCCGGAAGCAACCCCAATTCACTTTAATGGGGACCAACAGCGATCCGGCTGCAACCCAGCGGTTTTCGTCCGACTGCTTCTCGGCATGTTTGCTAGGTTGCAGCCAGATCTCTTGCGGTTCTGATTATAGTGAAAGGGGCTGGCGGGAGTCAGTTAACGTCGGCAGTGCCAGACCCATATATATCCAGGAAGCTGCTAACCTACCAGGACAGCCTGCCGGAGAGGTCAACGCTAGTGTCACTAGTTTTGATTTAGGATGGAAGAAATGAGCTCTTAACAAGCTCTGCCTCTAATGCCACCAGATGTAAGGCAGCTATCCTATAAGTCAATGTTTAGCTCTTAAAATAAGCCTTCAGACCTGACTTGGAAATTAAATAAGCCAGCACCTCATCTGCAGACAGCTGTTTCGGGGTGATTGCTCTTGCTCGGACACAGGCCTCATATCCAGTTAAGCTAGTACTCTCTACTCTGCACTGACGAGGGGCAATCACCCCGAAACAGCTGTCTGCAGATAAGATGCTGGCTTATTTAATATCCAAGTCATGTCTCAAGGCTTATTTTAAAATCTGAACATTGACTTATAGGATAGCTGCCTTACATCTGGTGGCATTAGAGGTAGAGCTTGTTAAGAGCTCATTTGCATTTCTTCCCTCCCAGAATGCCAGAGGAGCATGTATCGCCTATAAGTCTCCTCACACTGATTAAGGTGCTCTCTCCCTAAGGAGAGTTAGTTCCCCCCTTGCTAGTTTTGATCTAGGTACCTAAATATGAAAAATAGAAGGAATAAAACGCTCTGTAGTGCCACCTATAGGTGACTGCCTTGTAAACGCTCTGTAGTGCCACCTATAGGTGACTGCCTTGTAAGTCAACTTCCGGCTTTAAGGGGAATCTTCTAGATTCTAACTGCTCCAACGCATGGCGGGTCCTGTAATTCATGAGCTTCTGGCTTTCTCTGCCCCCTGCCACTGATGGACCATTTTTTTTCCAACTGAATTAGCAGCAGGGGGGCAGAGATAATCAGGAGCTCATGAATAATCAGGACACCTCATTATGCACTGGATCTGTTCATTATAAGATTTTAGCAATTAAAGAAATTGACCCAGCATTTTGCTAAGGGGATTGGTCACTAGTTTATGTTGCCCTTTTTCAGAATGCCATAAAATTAGTGACAGATCCCCTTTAAGTAAAAACTTCAGTCCAAGTCTTCTTTGAGTAACTATTTTCCCATTATATATAATTAGCATTACTACATTAATGAGGACCTGCCCCCTCTCCTGACATACCAATTTTAAAAGGTACATGCCTTCCCCATGTAATAACAATTCTGGATCATCTATTCGTATGACACTATGTTGTGCCATTCCTCTGTTATTTCTACTAGAAGTTATGAATGAATTGCTAGTAGTCTGCAGTAAGAGTACAGGGGGGTGTTACCCAGTTGGGAGGGAGGGGGCCTGCACAGTCTGACAATAGCAGCACTGGATGGATAGAGTGAGACTGTGCTGAGACACACCCCCAACTGGTTACCACCCCTCTGTTCCCTTACTGTACAGTGCTAGCAATTCTTTCATAGAATCCATTCTCTCATCTCTATCTGAATGTCATCAACACAGCATCAATAAGATCAAGGAGGAAGAAGAGGTCTCCTCAAGATGGCCAAACCCCAGCAACAGTAAATTATGCTGGAATTAGGGAACTGATGCTGATAACTGTAAAAACCATATTGTTATGGATTGATATGTGAGAAAGTGCTGAAGTGCTTCCTTGCCTGTACACAGCACATTGTTGTCCCCTTGTCAGTACAGTGTAGTGTCCTGGTGGGCTGGGTGAGATGCCACGCATACTGCCTCTTGACAACTAATGGTTTTAATTACACACAGACACGCATTTTATGCTTGACCCAAAAGTTGTAATTTATTAAACAGCTGCTGCAAACAGATTATAAAAGCAAGCATCCAACTCATTCACTGCTTTCAGGTGTCAAACATCCATGATGATCTGTAGCTCTGGAGAAAACTGTAACAGATCCAAGCTTCCTAGCCGTCATGTAAGCCATTCTCAGTGCAGAAAAAGTGGAGGGTCTTCTTACGATGCAGCTGCCTAATGTCTACCAAAGACTTCACTTCCTCTCAATTTTGACTAGGAAAAAGAAAAAAAATTGTGGTCAGTATTGGCGTATGCAATAGACAAAAGGGTGTAGAGATAAGGCTGTATTACACCGCCCAATGTGGCAGACGATTGTCGGGAGGGAGTGATCTCCTCCGCAACATGGGGAGGAGCAATCGCTATGCCATCACTCGTCCTTATGCTGTCTAGTGGTTTGCTGTTACCGTTATTAGATGGTAGGTGGGGTCCCTGTTACAGGATTTCCATTGGGGCCCAGGAGATACAAGTGGGCGGCTGCCAACCTTCACCGGGACCTGAATATTATTATTTGATGGAAGTTGGCAGCTAAGTCTGATAATTGAGCAATGTTTTTGTCCTGTCACTGAGAAGGTCACTGGGAATTATTAAAACATTTCCTCTCATTATTCCACAGTAAATATTTCTCATAGAAGTTTGTTTCTGTAGTGGAATTGGTCTTAATGTTTAATGTTTTTAGACTTGCTGTGCATGTGTGATAAGACACCACGGTAGTAAATGGAATCCTTGAACCTACTCTGTGTCCGTCGAGTATATATATGGGTTTCTGGAGGACGACACTTTCCTGCAAATGGGTTGTCTAAAAAAAGTTTGCTTTTTATTTTTACTAAAACAGTGCCAGTCTTGCTGTAATACCATGAAATTCCCATGTAAAACAGTGGCTCTGTTTTTGACTTTTTTTTTTTAACTTTTTTCTCATCTGAAAAATACTGTCATTGCACACTTGACATCAGTCACCACCATTATAGCCTCTAAACAATATTTTATTTCTCTATGCCAGTAAAGATTGTCTTTGTTAACTTTTTAACTGTATATAGTAGAATAGATTATGTAATCCATACTCACCATCTTTGGTCGTGCCCACAGTGAGCCTGTGGAAGAAAATGGTGACCAATATGAGAAAGGTTGCATTATAACTAAATACAGCAAACCAATAGCTTTAATAGTGATATCATCACTAGTTTATTTGTTGCCATCATTCATTTGCCATTCAGCATATCTATCAACAGTCCTGTCCTTCAGAGGATTGTCCTGTGAGAAGGATCTCAAAAGGGAACGGGGTTTATGCAAATGTTTCACAAAATTACGAGTTTTTCTGGGCTTATAAGGGTGTGACCTAAAAATATCATGCAAATGGAGACACATCAAAACTGGTTTTCTCATCAAAACGAGTAGGAATGTAAAACACAGGTAAAGACAGCACCAACAGCCACTTCACTCTAGCAATGTGTTAAGTTCTCCTCATCTTATCTTTGCATTCAGTCAGCCTAAACAATGGGTTCCTTATGTTGTGCAGTCCCTAGGCATGTAATAAATATACTAGATCAAAATATATTGTATATTACATAAAGGGCTACTGCTTACGGTGTGTCATGTCCTTCCAGGAGCTGACGATAGGTGGCGATTTCATTTTCTAGATGTGTCTTGATGTCCATGAGCATTTTGTACTCATGGTTTTGGCGTTCCATGTCTAACCGGAGGTCACCAAGTTGTCTCTCCAAATTGCTGATTAATGACTGAATTTGTGATAACTGTGCTCCATATCGTCCTTCTGTCTCTGACAAGCTACCTTCAAGGGATGCTTTCTATGGAAAAAAAATATGAAGTTATAAGGTATCAGTCTTATTTACTCAACTTTACAATTATGTTGCCCAAGCAGTCAGCCAATACTAACCATATTGAGTTGAGACTGGAGTTCTATCTCAAGGTTTTGGAATTGGCGTCTTAGCTCTGTGATTTGAGTCTTGCTGGTCTGGATCTCTTGTGTGTGTACAGCAACTTCCTTGTTCAATTCCTCAGACTAGATCATAAAAAAGGAAGACATTAAGAATGGAAATACTAATAGCATGAAAATAGAAATAAAGGCCCAGAAAAGCTAACATTGAACTGTACTTGTCCTTACCTTAGTAAAGAACCAGGTTTCAGCATCCTTGCGGTTCTTCTCAGCCATAACCTCATACTGATCACGCATATCGGCCAGAATCTTGGATAGATCTACACCTGGTGCCGAGTCCACTTCTACACTCACTTGTCCACCTACTTGTCCATGCAGTGCATTTAGTTCCTAGAGGAGAAGTAAAATATCACATGAAACATGTCCTAAGACTCTCACACAACTTCAGTACTTCTAGTGTAGAGTTACTATTCATTGAATATCTCTTTATTGTACATTATGTCTTTCCCACCATACATAATCTTAGAATGTCTTACCTCTTCATGGTTCTTCTTCAGATAGGCCAGTTCTTCCTTCAGGCTCTCAATCTGGTGTTCCAGATCAGTTCTGGCCAAGGTCAACTCATCCAGCACTCTGCGTAGTCCATTGATATCAGCCTCCACACTCTGGCGAATGGCAAGTTCATTCTCAAACCTTAGAAAACAAGTGAAAGCAGATTACCTATGTGCTCTCTTTTAGTGCTAATATCTGTTGCTTCCTCTTTGGGGCAAATATGATACAACCCAATTTTTTCTCTAATTAAATTCATTTTTGTCCCATTGTGTATTGCTGCTTACTAAATTTCCATAAGGAAAGGTTATTTTTACTGATGACCTTATAGATGTTGTGGACAATTTTTTCTTGATAGAAGGGACACCCTACAATAAGATTATCACAGGGTAAAGCACTGTTGGGAACCACAGTTTTTAGCTGGAGTCTAGTGTGTTTAATTTTTCTCCAGTGCCACCACAGTAGCGATGAAATATTACATCATTCCTATTAAACACGAACATACTCAGACCTCCATGATGCTTTTTATATCCGTTCTCTAGATAAGAAATTTAAAGTCTGTTAACTAAGAATAGAGTGTTTCAAAATTTCTATACCTATACCTATACCTATACCTATACCTGAAATCATTTACTATATATTCACTGTTTGTTGATTGCTTATTTTACAGCTAGGTATGGTTATCACTCTAATGGGTTAATCCACAGCTCAACAGGATCTCGGCCAAAGTCCCAGACACACACAATAGGTGCGAGCTGGGTAGCCAGCCAGAATACACAGTACTGTGTGAGGAAACAGCAGAGACTGTGTCATGTTATACTGCTGAAGGACCCAGCGGTAGAACCTGGACTTGTACCAGCATGGTCATGTTGACAATAGGATATTCTGTACCCGGGCTTTTTGATATATTTATAAAGAAATGTAGAGCTTATTCATCTTGTAAATTTTGAATGGAAAATGTGGGTGTTTTACATTCACCTTATGTGAAGGCTATGTATGTTATGTCCTGTTGCCATGTGACTGATTACTCATTAACTTCCTTCAATCTGTGTTATCTTGCAGTGGACAATGGAAAGTAAGACCTATTTTCTGATATTTTGAAGCAGATGGATAAAGTTCATCAGGAACCAGGCCACACCCTACACACAACTGGTAATATAATTGAATTTTAGGACGAAATGCAAAACAGAACCCTTTAAGAGGCATTCCATTTGCTCCATTCTAATATATGTCTATGGGCACAATTGATGGTTCCGTTATACATGTATTTGTGCCCATGTGCATATTATTTGTGCCCATAGTTATGCATTAGGACGGAGCAAAGCGGAATGCCTCTTTTGGGTTCTGTTTTGCCTTCTGCCTTGAAATTCCATTATAGCCTTGTTATAATGGACCACTATAACAGAATTCCCAATGCTGGTGAGAACCCGTCCTCAGATGTCCTGAGTTTCTCATTGATCTGGCCCAAATTAATATAAACTTCAGTCAACTGCATAGAAAAGACAGGGGCAAAGATTCAGTTTGCTGAATCTTCTGTATCCTAATAACATGGTCAAGGCAGAGTGATATGTTGGAGCTCCCCTGGCACCCAGACACATGCCACCATCAGGTTCCAAATATGTATATAAATGGTATGTATTATGATTAGATGCACACCCACCGGTGTGACTGTGGGCTATTTGTTGTTTGAGAGTAAAAATGGTCTGTTTTTTTTTTTCTCCATAAACAGCTCCACTCTTCCCTATAGGCTGTGTTCGGTATTGCAGCTCAGCCCCATTCAATGAATGCTGTAACAGCAGGCATATTATGATGTACTACTCTAAGGCAGTATATTGAATGCGTGAGCATTAGTCACTGTGATCCAAATGGACCCACATATACTAATGTCATCACTTCATGTCCCTTTTAGCAATGCAACACTCATTCCATTAGTTGAATACTGGAGGCAACTTGACATTTCCAAAAATGCTCTAAAATAAGGCATAAGGAGAAAAAAATCTACATGGATTGTGTTTTCAGAACTTTCAAGATGCTGTATTCCAAGACTTCACAATCCCCAGAGAGGGAAAGGGATTTAACAGCTTATTATAACCCAAGATTGCTGGAAATAGACATGTCTACTTCTATTAACTCTTCACAATTCATAAACTCTAGACCAGTGTTTCTCAATGTTCCTAAGCCAAAGCTATAATCACATTCAGTGCTACCTATTAAAATTGCAGCATGAACACAGTGCCAGTCCTCGCTTGAGACTTGGCATGTACCTCCTGGGGTACTACACTACACTAGCACTACAGGTTGTCAACATTATCTGTAGGTCTATCGTGGGACATATGTAGAAGAGAGGGCTAACCCAACACAAAATGGGCTCCATTTGATACTGTTTCACACTATTGTACTGCCCATCTTGGTTCAGCAGGGCCTGGACCTTGCTATTGGGCACGTTGTGCAATAGAGAAGGGAGCCCTGACCCTCCCATTTCTATTAATATTGTGTTACCTATGAAGAGAAGAACGCTTTTAATGGAACCAGCCAAAGCTGAATTAGGCTAACAGCAATGGTCATGAATATCGATGAGCAAACGTCATGTTATGAAGTTCGTTCACGCTTCGTTTGGTGGTAAAAGCAGAACTGCATTATGGATTCCGTTACCACGGACCATAACGCAATTCTATGATGTAATGCATAACGGAAGAAGTCTAAGGGCTGCAAAACGGATCCATCCTGTTTCCGTTATGCAGGGGAGTCCTCTCCTGCATAACGGAAACGGAAAAGATCCATTATGCAGGCCATAGACTTCTATTATGACGGAATGAATAACGGAATGCCTCTAAATGCATTCCTTTATGCATTCCATCATCAACTTGCGTTATGGTCCGTGGTAACGGAATCCATAATGCAGTTCTGCTTTTACCACCAAAGTGTGAACTTCATAACATGAAGTTCGCTCATCTCTAGTCATGAACATGGAAGGGGGCACTGACCTGGGGGTGTGTGGTCTCAATGTATCCCTATAGAAAATATAGAACCCTTACTGTGAAGTACTTTAGAAAGTTCAACACTCACTTGGTTCTGAAATCATCTGCTGCCAGCCTGGCATTGTCCACCTGCAGGAGAATCTTTGAGTTGTCAATGGTAGCAGCAAGGATCTGAAAGGCAAGAGAGGTAACAGTTTTACAGACATATGTGGAAAGCACTAATTAATTTATGCTCTCACTGACAGCAAACCTCACCTCGCCCTTATTTATTGTAACAAGCTACACTTCAAAATGACAGAACATAATGAGCTACAACATAATCACAATGCTCTACAGCTGTGCCACACCCAAGGGATACGAAGGACAGAGAGAAAAGTAACTGCACCTGCTATACCTAGTTGTCTTGTGTTCTTGGGATCCCTAAACCTCTAAATTAGTATGCCCTGGCAAAAATGTCTATGTATGTGTTATACCTATTTATACCTATTTATGTGTTATACCTACAGAGTTTAGACTTCAACATATTGCAGAACAAGGTCAAAGCTGGGGATACATTTGCATATGGAAAGGCAAGAACATAGTAACTACTGCAAATTTATTGCTTATCGACTTTTTCTAATAGCTTATTATGAAATCCACAGAGGAGATCCATAGTGCAGAGCAAGTACAAGGTTCTGGAGGACCTGTGATCTCCATGCTTAGAACAGATGACGCACTGATATTACTGGGAATTGTGTAATGCTTCTTTTCCCCTGTGGCAGTGCTGTTGGAAACTAGCATACTTCCTACCAGGTTCTCACACAGACTGCATCTGATCTCTGGGATTCTCAGAACTGGAAAATCCACTAATCAGGTTATTTTAGGCTGTCCCTTCGAACAAAAAGAGATTGCCTAAAATAAACCTCTTTAACCAAAGTTCAGAAGACCATGAGGCACTGGTTGCACTCTGCACACATTACTCCATCAATCCTGATTACATCTGTTCTTCTATAAAAGCTGAGTACAAAAAATGAAAATAAAACAGCTCATTATCCATGCTACTTTAATGTGATAGCAGTTTAAGAAGATTATCCGACATGTAACTGATGCTATTTCAATGAGTTAAACCAGTCTGGCCAGTTTTAGTGTCCCTCACCTAACCTTGCTGAGGTTCTGTTAGAGGCTGCAGGCAACCAGAGCTTACATAAACAAAACCACTATATGCACTACTATAGTCACCTGTTAATTGCAGTGATCTCCAACCTGTGGCTCTCTGGCTGTAGTGAAACTACAACTCTCAGCATGCCCTGCCAGCAGGGCATATGATATGAACTAAAGATTCAGTGCAAATAGTAAACTAAAGTAAGGTCTATGGTATTATACACTGGAAAATAGGAAAGTTAAGGTAACAGATACATAGAGTCACAGGTGGAGGAGTACAAAGTTGCATACATATGTTGGGAACTGAATAAATTTACTAGCGAAAACTAGATCTGTGACATATTTTTGGGTTGGCATCAGTGCCAGCTTACCTTGTCTCTCAGGTCCTCAATGATCTTGAAATAGTGACTGTAGTCACGGCTTTGGCTGGGTCCTTGCTTTTCATACCACTCCCGGATCTTCACCTCTAGGTCTGCATTGGCGGTCTCCAGAGAGCGCACCTTGTCCAGGTAGGAGGCCAGACGGTCATTCAGGTTCTGCATGGTCTCCTTTTCATTGCCAGACAACAGGGTATCCCCTGAGCTGCTGACACTGAACCCACCGCCATAGCCACCACCAGATCCAAAGCTACTGCTGTAACCACTACCACCACCTAGACCACCACCAAATCCAGAGGAGACAAAGCGGGCAGATGACACTGAGACACCCTGGCCCCCATACCCACCGTGGACACTTGGGGCTTTGATAGAGATTCTCCCAGCTCCACTACCAAAACCACTTCTGTAGGAAGAAGAAGTTTGGCGAATGCTGCTGGTGTATGCCATGGTTATAGTGTAACTGGCTGGTGCAGGCTTAGAGATGCAGATCACAGGAGTGTAACTGTTCTCTCTCCCACAGCCTCCTTTTATTCTCTCACAAGCTGGGTGGTGCCAGAAAGCCCTTTGGAATTTTACAGGTTCCTTCTTCGTATGCCAAGTAACAACAGAAATTTCTCATTGGTCTGCTGGATTTTCTTTAACTGCCCTTGAAATTACTTTTGTCACTAAACAAACAGACAACATTTTCCTCCCAAAAGTTCAGACAAAAGAGTTGATTCAGGCTCAGGTGGGGTTGGAAGGAGGGGGATAGATACCGAAGTATCTGCAAAAATATTTTAGTGATTATATGTCTAGTGCAGATAATTCCCACTATCTCCTTTAACCCATTCATAACCAGATTAGTCTAAAGGGTGCACTTTTCAGGAATAAGTTCACACAGAAAGTAAAGTAACTACAGTATAGTAGTAAATGAAGACCTAGGGAAAATATGTAATATAATAAAAACTTAATAGGCTCTCAACATGATTATTCCTGCCGAAGCTCCTAGCCCCCGATGTACAATCTGTCATAAGAACCTAATCTACCCTGCGCCATTTATAATGCTGTGTTGTGTTATTTGGCACAGGAGCCCCCTTAGCATTAGAGTTTGAATGCGACTGCTATTTCTTTACCCCCTATTCAGCTTCGTTACTGCTATCATGATCATGCTCAACTAAGGCTAACTCAGCTGCAGCAGAGGTTCCAGCAGGAGCCTCCATCGCAGATTTTGGCAAAAAAGGACTAAATTCTGCTGTTTGTAGCAGCATTTTGTCTGGTAAAGTGCTGGTATTCTTACCGGAAACCCAATGGACCCCCTTACACTGAATGAGATCTGTTGATACGTGCAGCATATACCAGCTCCATACTGAAATATATAAGCGCAGATGTGCACGAATCCTAACACAGGGGCTGACTTATTTTAAGAGCACCCCAAAATCCCTAAATGTGTTAAAATCATAAAACATATAAATACCACTTAACCCCGCAACATTTTCAGGGCTGCTTCTCTGCTCCTCCCCTCCCCCACAGCTGTACCAGTGATATAGGAGTATACCCTGTGTGACCCCTGCATCCAGTCTCTGGCCTCAGCAGTCACTTGTTGTATACCGCTGAGTAAATGATATCAGTGGTGACGTGATAAATGCAGCACATCATTGCTGCAGTCAAGTAAACAAATCACGGGGAGGTGGAAGGGAGCGGCGGCACAGGAAATGGTGGGCGATGAAATGAGTATATAATCGTTTATTATTTAAACACATTAAGTGGCTTTGGATATATTTTAAAATAAGTCAGGCACCCCCTTTAAAGGGGTTGTCCGTGCCTTTGTATATTGATGACCCATCCTCAAGATAGGTCATCAATAGAAGATCGTCGAGGATCCGACACCCAGCACCCGTGTCGATCAGCTATTTGAGGAGACGGCGCGCGCTGTGCACATGTACCGTCTCCCTTCTCTCTTCCTGCTCTGCTGCTGCTTTGCCATAGACATACAGCAGCACAGCGCGCGCCGTCTCCTCTAACAGCTGATCTTAGCCTATTCTCATGATATCAGATGGCACCTGGCACCCCCACCGATCTGATATCCTGGTGATAGGTCATCAATATGAAAAAACACGGACAATCTCCTTAAGTGCCACTGCATGTTTCCATTCACTGCCAAAAAAGCTGAGATATTGAAAGTAAGGAATAAAAAAAATCAGGGGCCCATATTTACTACTCGTAAAGATAGAATTAGCTTAGACATTTATCACAGTGCATCAGGATGGATGATAAATCTGGTGCAGGGATAGACGCTTTTCTAGGACTCTATACCAACTATTGGTTGGCTTACTTTGTGTCAGATTTTTACACCAGGATTATGCCAAAATTTTGGCACAAAATGGTACATCTTAGGCCTGCCCCCTTTCTAGCACCTCCTTTGCTCTAGCACTACCCCGTTATTAAGCATGTCATAAAAAAGTGTAGAAACCCTAATTGTGCTAATTTGCGTCATATTACACCACTTTTAAAAAGCATCTGTCATATTTTAAGACATCTGCAGTCTTTCCAAAGAAGAGCTTAATGGGAGCACCACGCCTACTAAAAGTCCTCATGATCAGACTTATATATGTGTGCAGGGGCGTAGCCATAGGCTCATGTTCCCAGGTGCAAGAGTTCAGTTTGGGCCCCCCCTCCTCTCACCACCAGACCCCTGCACGCCCACCATGCCCAATGGCAGAACTAAAATCTCACTGAGAAAATACATTTTAATCCAATAAGACATAAGTACATAATAATAATAAGGATTCCATCTAAAAGCATATGGGTTAAAGGGGTTGTCTCATCATAGACAATGGGGGCATATCGCTAGGATATGCCCCATTGTCTTATAGGTGCGGGTCCCACTGCTGGGACCAGTACCTATATATAGAACAGAGACCCAAAAGTGAAGGAGGGCGCACTGTGCATGCGCAGCTGCCCTACATTCATTTTCTATGGGGCTGGCAAAAATAGCCAAGCGCTGGCTCGTCTATTTCCGTCGAGCCCATGGAAGTAAATGGGAGCAGTGGCCTCCCTGAAACGGATCTCACAAACGGAATTCAAAACGCCAGTGTGAAAGTAGCCTAAGCACTGTGCATTTTGTTCTTAACTTATTCAACCGCTTCACTTATTTCTGAAAGTGAATGAGCTGCCCGCACCATCGTTGCCCAATCTCTGTGTACACACAGACAGCTGAGAGGCTCAAAATACTTTTAGATAACATTCTTGCAGTGTATCTTATCATGATCTGTGGACTGTTTTAATTTCCTTTAATACCGATGGTCTGAAAGTCTGCTAAAAAAGTTGGCCGTATACATAAAGGTGCACATACAGTATATAGTTGTTGGCCAAGTGCTCATTCTTCCGACAGCTATCTCTTCTGTCTTCCCCATGCACATACACGCTTAGTTTGACTGAGCATGTCTGGCTGTTCAATGGGGAGAGAGGCTGGAAACCTCTGGTGGCAGCTTATCTCCATGGGGTACAAAAGAATATGGGGATAAAATTCAGTTTGGGAACGCGCTCCCCATACACATTAAATTGTAGACTAAACTCACTGAAAATTTCATATTTGTTCCAAAACAATTTAACGTGTATGGGTATGAGGGCACCCTGTTTGCCCCCTAGTGAAAGATGTTGGAAGAAAGAAGGAACAGGTCTTCTGGATTTCAACTTTGCCGATGCCTTGATTCCAGATAGGTCTGGAAGCATCTTATTCTCTGTTCCTTGTCCGAGCCAATAAAGGTTGTTCACTGTGGAGTATGTGTCCACACATAAGAAGAAAGTCATACGAAATTGATAATTTGGGGGAATTTCAGATAAACACAGAAAATTTTAATTATTTGCTCACTATGGTAAAAATGCAGTCTGCTATGTTGGAAAATTTTGCCCGACGGTTGGCTCAATCTACATGTGGTCTGCATAATCGGATGATCAGTTGACACTTTATGCAAGCACATTCCATTTTTCAACTGGCTCGCTGATTGTCCAGTTTTGTATGTCATATTGCTGGTGGGATTGTTTATTCAAACCTAATGTCTAACTTATGTAAATAGCTGACTTAAGGTCGATAGATGTCAGTAGAACATGAATTCTGATAGGACTCACCAACAATCTAATATAGATATAGAACTACCCAATGGTCCATCAACATCTACCATTAGTGGAAAGATGAGTGCAATATGTTGAGTTTTAACCAGTCCTATCTATTGTTTCCTCACCTGACAGTGACTTTTCCTTCTCCTCTAAATTTGTATACCGAGGTTGGAATGTAGACTGACAGCTATTGATTAATGACTGTTTGGCCAGCAGCTATTGTGTATCTATAGCTATCTGATAGATAAGTAGCAATTTAGATAAGATTATGTATACTATAGTCCCTATAGATATCCTGTTATCTATAGTCCCTATAGATATCCTGTTAATTGGATGGTCAGCAATATATACACAAACTATGCAAATTTTATGAAGAAAAAAATATTTTTCCTAATTTCCCTAGTTCTGTTCTGGCCCTTTGTTTACATGCAGTTGCAGAGCTGTGGGCTGTGTAACAACAAACTCTAAGGATTTCCTCATGAATATTTGTGGGTGTCAACAAAGACTGCACTTCCCCTCCCCTTATTCTGCTAAGGGAATTAATAAAATTTCTGCCCTGACTGCAGTCTGACTTCAAGTCCCGGCTGTACAGTACGATGACATTGCTGTTACACACATGATCTTCCCCCTACCTGTTCTTGTGCAATGCTCTGCAGACACTTCTTTAGAGCCAGCAGATGAGTACAGAGGAGAGAACTTCTCCAGTCTTTTTGAGTTTTGTGATTGTAGGGTGAGGAGAGAGGGAAGATCTTGTGCATAGCATTTGTCTCCTCAGTGTCTGAAGAAGAGGAAAACCTGCAGCTGCTCAGTACCTGAGGCAGAGCCTCCAACCTCGAGCCTGTGCTGCTGAAGGTAGAAGGAGTTAAACTTTACTGAAGAATCCAGTGGGAGGGGAGACGCAAGGCAGACAGCTCAGCCAGCAGATGGCAGTGCAGGGGGGCATGGCATTTTGCTCCAACCAGCACCGCCTTCACAGTGATGTTCTTTGCACAGAGGTAGACCTGCTTCTCCTGCTCCTCAGGCTTGTGCATGGAATGCCATCAGAGCAGGGAAAGAACCTAACATCACAGGTCATGTCAAAGGTCATTTGCTTAGTTAGAAACATATAAAGAACAAAAAAATAACTTGGACTCCCCTCAGATAGGGTGGTGAGTAGGAGAGTTGATGCTATGTTAAATGTGTCTTGCACAATATGTACTGAATATTGAAGGGCAGTTGATGCAAAAACAATTTTATGGAAAATGTGGAAATGAGCTTATGCAGCAATATCTGTCAAAAGTCAGGGAGTGAGACATCAGGCTTAGAAGTAGATGATGATAGCCAGGATTTTTGGAGCTGCCAAGGGTGGGAAAAGAATCTATAAAATGATAATGTGATGAGGGGAGCATGAATAGGAACTGCTAAAGGGCAGCTGAAGGGGCCACCATTTCTGTTAAATGTTTAATTATTTTACTTACTTACATACTTTACTTGACATATTTTGTAGTACTTTACAAACATTATCATCTCTCACTGTCCCCACTGGAGCTCACAATCTAGATTCCCTATCATTATGTCTTTGGAGTGTGGAAGGAAACCCACACAAACACAGGGAGAAAATACAACCACTGATGGCCAGTTCGCAGTGTTCGCCAGCGAACACATGCAATCTACTATCTTAACTGACAAGTCCGGCGAGGCACAGGTAAGTCCTTACCTGTGCCTGTACGCGAGCCGGTCTGAACTGAAATGCGGTCTCCGGGAGCAGGCTGTTCCTAGAACGGACTTGTGAGTTAAGATGGAAGATCGCATGTGTTCGCTGGCGAACACTGCGAACTGGCCATCTCTATATACAACCTCCATGCAGCTGTTGTACTTGGTCAGATTCAAATCCAGGACCCCAGCTCTGCAAGACACCAGTGCTAACCACTGAGCCCACCGTGCTGCCCACTGAGCCACTGTGAATCATGGAGGCAGAGATGTAGCAATAAGGCTCCTTTCACACTAGCGTTCACCGGTCCGCTCTTGAGCTCCGTTTGAAGGAGCTCACGAGCGGACCCGAACGTCTCCGTCCAGCCCTGATGCAGTCTGAATGGATGCGGATCCGCTCAGACTGCATCAGTCTGGCGGCGTTCAGCCTCCGCTCCGCTCGCCTCCGCACGGACAGGCGGACAGCTGAACGCTGCTTGCTGGGTTCGGGTGGCCGCCTGGCCGTGCGGAGGCGTACGGATCCGTCCAGACTTACAATGTAAGTCAATGGGGACGGATCCGTTTGAAGATGCCACAATATGGCTCAATCTTCAAGCGGATCCGTCCCCCATTGACTTTACATTGTAAGTCTGGACGGATCCGTCCGAGGCTATTTTCACACTTAGCTTTTTTTTGCTAATATAATGCAGACGGATCCGTTCTGAACGGAGCCTCCGTCTGCATTATTATGATCGGATCCGTTCAGAACGGATCCGATCGAACGCTAGTGTGAAAGTAGCCTTAGATGTGCAAGGGCAGCAGTTGCACCCAGGAGCTGCTGAAAGAGAGCGCCAAAAGCCACTCTGCCACGGGAGAAGACACCAGAATTCTAAATGACACATGGCAGTTGGGGGCCCTGTTAGGCTGGGTTTGCATCACATTTTTCCCATCTGTTTAATGTATACAAAAAATGTATACGTTAAATGGATGCCTCAGAATGATGCCATACAATGGCATCTGTTCACTATAGAGGTCCATTGTAAAAAAACATATATTTTTTTTTACTGGACTCTGCACGCTATAAGAACGTGGAGTGCTATGTATATGTATCCTTTTTTTTCTAACGTATATGTCAAACGGATGTGAACCCACCCTTACAGATATTCCATTGGGACAGAGGAGCTTCAACTTGCATCACAGGCTAGAGATAAGGGGTGGTGATTAGAGATGAGCGAACTTCTGTTTTAAGTTCGGCGTCTAAAGTTCGGCTTCCGGTTAGCGGAGAATCCCGATCTGGATCCGGATATGGATTCCGACTTCCGTTGTGGTCCGTGGTAGCGGAATCAATAATCGGCCATTATTGATTCCGCTACCACGGACCACAACGGAAGTCGGAATCCATATCCGGATCCAGATCGGGATTCTCCGCTAACCGGAAGCCGAACTTTAGACGCCGAACTTAAAACAGAAGTTCGCTCATCTCTAGTGGTGATCTGTTGATGGAATAAAGCAGGGAATCACAGAAGACTTTTTGAAACCCTAGCTATTGGGCATAGGCCAGTCAAATTTACCAGGAACCTGTGACACTTTCCAATATTACCACAAAATAATGGATAATGGATATTCATCTGCATGGCCATACAGCAGGCTACAAAGACAGCTCATTTCTGGATCCGGCTCTATAGACATGTTGCTGAATACCTGCTTGTCCATGTACTGTGGCACCTGAGATATAAAACCAGGGAGTAAATGTAATGTGGCCTTCAAATTAAGTGCAGGAACAATTATAGTGCAGAAGCGTTCACAGATGTGCTACGTCGTCTTCCTTTCTTGCTCCCCATGGTTTGGCTCAGGTTGCTTTAGAGGACCTTTGTATACACTGAGCGTGTCATAAACTGGTACATGCACTGTACATGCACAGTGCAAAAAAATTCTATGTTTTTCCATACTGCAGACTGCAGAAAAATGCATCCAGTTTTGGCAGACATTCCTTAAATTATGGACTGCTGACAATCTTAATGTTGTCTGGCAGGCATTTTACTGGCCACAGGTGCCCCCGTGGGAGCATTTGCCTCCTCTGGGATTTTGAACTGGACTTCTGGGACCACTCTGTGAGAGGAAAGTATCTGTACACCAGTAGATGTGTAGGAACAGATGGAGGGGGTCAAGAGAGAGATTAAAGCAGGGCTAGATGGTACTTCCCCATTCCTCTCCCAGGCTGGTGGTGGGGTCTTAAAACTCTTAGGCTTATCAACCCAGTAAGTAATGGTGAGTGAGCCTGCTCTCAGATCCCCCTCCCCCAATGCCCTCTTCTCTCCCATTCCAAAGTGGTCAGGTTTTCAGGTTACAATCAATCAGTGTAATCCATCCCCCACCCCAGGAATGTGTCTTTGTTCAGTGAAGGGGAGAGAAGTATGCACTCAACATCTTTGAGCAAGATAAAGAGGGAATGGCTGAGCAGAATATTTCAAGAGGAAAAGTCAGGGACTTATATTTCCATTTTAGGAGTAAACTATGTTTAAGACAGTTCTCTATTATTGATGATAAATATAACTCTATTATATGTTTCAAATCTATACC
The DNA here is from genome assembly GCF_014858855.1 of Bufo gargarizans. Lineage (NCBI taxonomy): Eukaryota > Metazoa > Chordata > Amphibia > Anura > Bufonidae > Bufo > Bufo gargarizans. Next base: position 125,641,442 of record NC_058085.1, read on the forward strand.
AATACTGTGTCATTTACTTGGTCCCTGAGTAATAAGTTTAGCTATTTCCTTCACAGGGTAACTCCATTAAAACTTAATAGTTAGATAATGAAGACTATTTATTCTGAGGCAAAGATGGTTCTAAATGGAACAACAGTCCAATAGCTGTAATTCATCCACAGTATTGGGTCCTTCACGCTTGCGGTCACTTCATTTTTTTCCAAACTGAAATAAATGGACTAGTTGGAAGACAAGTAATATCCTCATTTGTATCCCAGTTGAGGAATTTCAATAGAACCCCAAGATATATCATTTTGGTGTTTAATGACCTTCCTAGGGTCTTAAAGGGAACCTGTCACCTGGATTTTGTGTATAGAGCTGAGGAAATGGGCTGCTAGATGGCCGCTAGCACATCCGCAATACCCAGTCCCCATAGCTCTGTGTGCTTTTATTGTCTCAAAAAAAACGATTTGATAGATATGAAAATTAACCTGAGATGTGTCCTGTCCCTGAGATGAGTCCAGTGTGAAGGAGCCCAGTACCGCCCCGCATCCTCCGAATCTCCTCCTTGCTCCCCGACGTCACAAAGCTAGAGTGCTGTAATCTCGCGATGCACGATCTAGGGCGGCATAGTGTTACTTCCCTATGCTGGCATCAGCCTCAGGGAACGAACTGCGCATGCGCTAGCTCATGCATCGTGAGATTACGGCGCTCTAGCTTTCTAACGTCGGTGAGCAAGGAGCAGATTCTGAGGATGCGGGGCGGTGCTGGGCTCCTTCACGCTGGACTCATCTCAGGGACAAGAAACATCTCAGGTTAATTTGCATATCTATCAAATTGTTTTTTTTAAACAATAAAAGCACACAGAGCTATGGGGACTGGATATTGAGGATGTGCAAGAGGCGATCTAGCAGCACATGTCCTCAGCTCTATTCATAAAATCCAGATGACAGGTTTCCTTTAACATTTCAGTTTTTCTGGATGTGTCACCTTTGTTCTCACTGCAGTGATTTAAATAGCCAGAGGCTTAGTAGTTTCTTCTTCTGCATCTTCTGAAGATCCAACCTTTTGTCTTTTAATAAACTTACCTTGTAGGATATTTGACTGAAAGCCTCAAGAGAAGAGCCCATTAGGTTAAGTTTGAAAATGTCCATTAGAAATTTTGGCACTATGTATACTTTTATAAAGTTGCCACCAGTCCACATGGTGGACAAGTTCATGTGAAGCGTGCTCTCTGAGTAATGATGTTCTATTCTATAGTCTATCTTGTGCGTTTTTAGCCATTACATTACAATGTAATGTATACCATGTCAGAGAATATTGATATTTGTTTATTATTCTCAAAATTGGCATAGTACACCCAAGAAGATTTCTCAAGAAGAATTATCTTTCATGTATAGTTTCTCAATCTAGTAGAGTATGACTCAAGTAAAGTCCTCATGCAGGCTGAGTATATTCAAAATCTGTTGAGTGGTTCTGGTTACCAACACTGCATAGGGATGGTTCTCTCAGGGGTAGTCCAGTCATAGCTAAAGTTTTGTGCCACTTCTAGTGAGAGAAAGAGAAAAAAAAAGGAAGTTATATCACTTCATAAGTTCCACACCCTCTCCTCCACCATTCACACATGAACACCTATCCTGAAAACAGGAAGCACTTGCAGTAGTTAAAAATCCCTACTCACCAAGTTTCTATTTGCTCGCTACCTCATGGGATCTAGACCTGGGATGATATGCAAAGTAGTCAGGGAACTATCTGAACGGTGTCTAGAAGTAGTAGACACCCCTGAGGAAGACCAAATACTCAATGGCCACCAGTACTATAAAGCATACGTGGTATTGTAAATTGGGAACCAAGAGCTTAAAGTTACACTTTTGAAAATGGTAATTGCCATGTTCCTTTTAATATTAAAGTATCCTGTGACTTCTACAAACTTCTATCATAGTAACATGTCAGATGTTTTGATTGGTGGGGTTTTATGTTTCTGTTTAAGTGGCACATAAGATCATTCTTTGTTGCCAGCTTATTGACCTGTATAAACAGGGATGGCTGCTGACAAACATTAAAACGCTGCAGGGATGAATGATCGTAATAATGATTGCTCATCTCCATATAGAGACTATGGTTCCTGCATGTTAAGGCAGCTGAACAAGCAGGCAATGATCGGAAACAGACGGTTAGTTACCAATCACTACCCTTTGTATGTGCATGAAAATAGGCGCTAATTAATCTGAATGACACATAATAATATTGATGGTTCTGGAAAAGAGATGTTAGTGTACAAAGCAAGTTGGTCTTTACTACATATACTGGAAACTCCTGCCTCTCAGCATCTCTCACTGACTGATTTTTGTATCTTCTGCAAACTTCATAAATATCTGTGAATTTCGTACCCTCGGAGAAGAGAGCAGTTAGGCTGCAATTATTACTTCTGCCTCCTGGAGTGACACATAGGTGCAGATTGATCTAGGAATGAGTTGCATGTCTTATGTTAATGGTCTTGAGCCTTCAGCCAAGCTGTTTCATAATATTAGACACAGGCAAAAACAACTTATCAGCATAGGCTTCTTAAAGTGGCACTGTAGTTTGGGAAAACTTTTCATATGTCATAGCAATATATAAAAAGATTCTCATCAGCTGGGGCCACAGCGCTGAGACCCCGGCCAATCACTAGAACGAGAAGAGAGAAGAGCACACATAGCATGGAGATGGAACTGAGACAGACTTAAAGGGGTATTCTCATCTTGGACATTTGGGGCATATTGTCAAGATGTTGCACCCATACTTAAAACGGAGTCACGCCACGCATGTGTAGCTGCCCTTTCATTAATTTCTATGGGACTGCTGAACATTTTCGGAAGTCCCATTGAAATAAATGGGAAGCGCACTGCACAAGCGCGGCCACTGCTCCATTCACTTCTGTGAGGCCTATGGCATTAGCCAAGCCAGTGCTCCAGTATTTTGCAGGATTCGTTCTAAGTATAGGTGTAGGTCCCAGAGGTGGGAATACCCCTTTAAGTATTAAGACGGTGGTTATTTGCAGGACTTTCATCTTCAAAGGTTCTATTAGCCTTTACCTGAATTAGTTATATTAGTAGGAATGATGGTGCTTTTCAGGACTGCATTGGTAGTAATGGCTGCTTTATTTTTCCTGCTGTTTGTCCACTGGAACTCTCTATAAACAGCATTGACACACTTGGAGGGCCTGCGCACCTATTTATCAGTTTAACTGAAGGGGACCATGGAACATGTAGATAATAATCCTCTTTTGGTTCTCCTACCATACTGCAGTAGAAAAGCTCATGTAGCAATGTACAAATTAAAATAATAGAAATTTTAGCTGCTGTGGTTTAGGTGCGGACTGATGTTATTGCTGGTCACAATGAACTTTTGTGAGCAATGAGGTTAACACACCCTATGGCTGGCACTGATATGACTTTTTTGTGCTCTAGAGTACAGACTCCTTGATGGTATATAGGGGGTAGCTCTTCTAGTTTGCCCCAAATAATATCCTTTGAAAAAATTGCAACCATATGCAATCATTAACTCCCAGTCTTATTCTTGGATCATTGAACAATAGCTCCTTAAAGGAGTTGGCCACCTTTTGGGAGTTTTTTTTTAGAAAACTCCCCTCCTGGCCAGACCTGCAAAAGGGAAGCATACTTATCTATTCTTCATTGGGTCCCTGCTCATTCTCTCCCCATCCTTATCTGCCTCACTGAAGTCCCCTACTGTAAAGATCTTCTTTGACACCGCTAATGCCAATCACTGGCCTCAAAGGTGACCTGCCCCCAATGCATCACATGACCAATTGAACCAATGCAAGGGGAAGAGGCCACAGCTGTGGCTAATGACAGGGGGGACCCAAGTGAGGGAGCTGAGGATAGGGAGCAAAGGAGCAGGGTCCCAGCAGCTGGATGCAGGTAAGTATATTTCCTTTTTGTAAGTCTGGCCAAAAAAGGTGGCCAATCCCTTTATTAATACAGTACCTAGAGTATGGCTGTTGAGTTGATATTTCAGTAGAGCAGATGCGTTACACTTGGAGTTGTGCTGTTGTCCTAAAGAAGATCAGTTGGTTGCAACAGAACATTTGTGGCCTGCACATGTCTGCCATCAAACATTTCTGGACTCCATAGCCCCATAGCACTTTCTGCCATAGCACTTTCTGATATTATCTGGCTGTATATTTCATACCATTAGCCTAGGACCCTGATTTGCAATGTGCAAAAAAAAGAAAATCAATGTTTTTTCATGCTTCTATGGACGGCAGAAAAAAAACGTCCAGTTTTTGCAGGCTTTCCTTAAAGGAGTTGACCACTTTCTGGCTACTTGTGACCAATGTGTAGGTAAGATGACTATATGGCACGTACTTACAAAGCCGTTGTTAATACTTGGTGCAGTTTGTTATATTTCATAAGCCATACCCCCTTCTTAGGCAAATCTTCTGTCCTGTCAACATAGTGGTCTTGTCCATAAGATGGAGCAGTGTTCCAGACCTGGGGGTATGTGCAATGTTTAGTTTGTCTTCTATAGTTTCAAATTTGTTTGACCACAGCACTCTTTCTTGACCTGGCAAAATTAGGTGCATGTCCGGGTTTTGTTCTTAGCTCTACCACAATAACTGTCTATGTTGTATAAATATAGACAGCACCCCAACAACAGTTATGATGCTCAGTGAATTTAATTTTTCATTTCAGCCGGGCACAGTGGTACACAAGAAGCAACGTTTCGGGCTAACATAAGCCCTTCATCAGGCTTATAACAAAAATTAGAAAAGTAAAATAAAAAATATATATAGTGAGTGCACTAGCATTTCATACAAAAAGAATTTACAGATCTAAGTAATGCATGATTCGTATGTTGAAAACAATATTTAAACATGATTTTTTGAACATGATTGTACACAAACGACATAATTGATCTACAGCTGAAATTGATAACATGTGGTTATCAACACCCAACAGACAGTCCATATAGATGGCGGAGATGGGTGTGATAAAAGCTACATATACTCCATACATGGTCAAATCAAATCCATAATGATTGTGACTAGAGTCATTATGAATGTGATCGGAGCTGAGTAGAAAATACTAGATACAGTGTATCTGATGACAGGCTGAAATATAGTAACCTTATAGGCTACAGTTCAGCGCCAGCTGCAGACATCCCTTTCCTGCAAAAGTTCCAGGTACATCATAGAGCAGAAGATATATTCCTGCCACACATTGCCAATACCTGCTGGGACCCAAGACTAATGCTGTATCTCACTTGGATGAAAGCTGCAAATAGTAAAGACAAGTTTGAACTTTACTCAAGGTCTGGATCTCAATTACTGCTACCAAATCCCTCAATTACTCCTACTAGCACAACACTCATTTTATTGCAAGTGAGCCAGGATCCAGGAGTCCAGCCGTACCAAGGTAGGAGACACCGTTGACACTATTGCCATTACCACACAGAGACATTACACCACTCTGGCATTCCTAACCTGGTACGTGAGTTACAACACTTTAAAGGGTCCTGTGTTAGTACCCTGCACACGCTGCAATTGGCGTCACGAACAAAACCATAGACTATTATGCCCATATCCTGACCCACTGCATTTTTGGCGTCCGTGTAACCGTACCACGGTCCTGCTAATTGCACAAATGAATATGGTGCTGAGCGCTTCCACAATGGAAGCGCTAATCTCCTACTGACGGATACAAAAATTATATATATTCGCTGGTTGTTCTAGGGGGGGTCCAGACCCGCTGGACCACCCCTGTCGGCGCGCCACTGCCGATATGTACACTACAGATATGTAATCATTTACATATCTGCCTGGTGTTGGCTAAAGAAATTTGGGTTATACCTCTGTGTTGTACTGTGTTCTAGGATATGAAGCAATGGTCCGAGCAGTGTGATATAGGAAGTACTGTATCCCTATATGGAAATTTTCCCATCTGTGGAATACGGCCAGACATTATTTCTCTTTGGCCATGCTCCCGGTGATCTCTAATTTCTCCACTGAACACAGAGGCAGAGATTCATGAACACTAACAAAACAGTCTTTGTTGCTCACAGCAACCATTGACAGAAGAGGTTTTATTTTTCAAGAGGATGACTACAAAAAAAATGAAACCTTCTCTGTGAATAGTTGCTGTGGGCAACAAAGAAGTTTTCATGGATGTCCCCATACTGTAATCTTTATCTATAAAGGGATATTCCCATTTTTATGTTTTTTTATTTAGTTGTTTTATGAATAGAAAATCATAAAATGTTATAATATACATGTATATAAAACTTCGCTCATCTAGCTTTATTATATCAGTGCAGTAGCCTCTGGCATGGGTGCCATAGTAATATTTGATGCATCCATTGAATAACCAAATAAACATGGTGCCACAGGTATCTAACAAATGAATAGTAGTTTATTGGGGAGCAGAACTTTTCACCTACAGCATGCCACAGCTAAAGAGGAGCTAATCAATTGTAAACTAATTGGATTCCACCCAAATTTTGTAAAATCTAAATTTTTGCTGATTTGATTCGGCATCTTTTGGAGAGAGAATGTTGGCCACTTTTATAGCTCAAGAAAGGAGGACATCACAACCCCAAAAGAGGGCATCATACCAAAACAGAGAGGCATAATACTACAACACAAAGAATGGAAACCATAATCTATGTAACAGCATCCCCAAATAAAATAAAAATTCTACAACATAAATGATTGTTTTACTCAACAAACCTGATGCCCTCTTGCTTTTCTCGCTGCTCTTTGCTATTGGACAGCAATTTTTGGTCATCTCTGAACATCCTTCGGTGAGGTTCACAGGGATCTGACATTGTGCTTTGACACAATTTACCTTAAGACAATTTCTCTTATTTCCAACATGCCACCACATGTCCCCCATGTATGTAGCTGGTGCAATGACAGGGAACAGCGATGACACCACTATGCCCCCTCATGTGTCACCACTCTGCCTCTTTAAATGCCACCACTCTAGACATCTAAATAATATTACTCTACTCCCCAAAGTGCCATTGGCAAAAAGTCTTCTCCCCATCTGCCCCCCAAATGTGTCACCTGACCACTCTGCCTCTCTTCCTCCAGACCTCTACTTACAGCCAGGATCTATCCATTCTATATAGAAAAAGAGATATCCCACTCTGTGACTGACTGTGATGGTGCAAGCTATTAACTTACCGCTGTCAAGGCGGTCATCACATGTGACTGAGCACCACATCATAGAAAAAAAGGACTCCCAAGTTTCCTTCGAGGTTTTGCCCCAAACAGAAGACTGCAAGCCTGAAAGCCTCTGGTCATCCTAAATGAGAGAGAGAAAGATGATCTAGGAGACCTCAGAGTCTGATGTACAAATTTTCAAGCCAACTGGAGCACTGATTCAGCAGATTCGAACCCAAATCGAACTTTGAGTTATTCGCTCAATTCTGCTCTGGATACAGCATCCTGTTTCATTATTCACCAGCCTGTACTCTCTCCACAGTGAGGGGGGAACTAAGGGGGCATAACTACTGCGAGGGGGCACTAAGGAAACATAAATAATGTGTTCATGAACAAAGAGGGCGTTCTAACTGTAGGGAAAGCACAAAGAGGGTGTTCTCACTGTTAGAGGCAAAAAGGGCATAATAACTGTGAAGAGGCACTAAGGGGTATCATTACTCTAAGGGGGCACAAAGGAAGCATAATCATTGCCAATGTGTGTGTAGCACAAAGCGGTACTATTACTGAGTGGGGTATTTTTTGATAGCCAGGAGTGATATGCTCTAGAATAAGCCCCTTTAAACCACACCATGAAGTAGCTGGGGAGCAATCAGTCCATACGTTGTGTATACTTGCCAACATTCAGTAATGCTGGTAAATTCAGGGCATTTAAGCCACACCTCTGGCCTGTCCCTGCCAGGAACACCCTCCTTTGGGAAAGGTTTACATAACCCCCATACTCCATCCATTTATTTTGTAGGCAGGACAAGCCAAGTTTGCCAGGGTTGTGGCTTAAAATCCTAGACAATCCCAGCAAATTCATGCCTGTTGTGCTTTTACAAGGGCCACATCTGGTCATCGGCACATAGACATAACCATGTGACTTCTATAGAGCTATGGGTTTTCTACAGTGTAGACCTGGCCATATTTACACATTGAGACTACACTGATAGGTGGCCTATGTTACTATTTTAACATCATATCTGTATAAAGAAAAGTTCTAAAAATGTGAAATATCCTTAGACACTAATTTATCAAGATCAGCATGTGCTACCCCACTCTTGATAGGACCTGCACTGCTGGAGGAGGCATGCAATTTGACGAGTTGCAGACATAGTCATAAATAACATGCCTCCTCCGGCAGTCCGTGTGCCAGTTTGAAATCTATTCCATAGATTTCAGTCATTATTTACTCAGTTTTTTTTGTTATGTTTTGTTTTTTTCTAACGCCAAAAAAGGCATAGGGGGAATGATAAATTCCTCTCCGTGTATTTCAATTCTTCACCATTTTCAAGATCTCTGTTTGTTGTTAAAGGGGTTGGCCAGGTTCCGGGCTGAATCCGGACATAAGCCTCCCCTTCACTCCTTGACTTCCTTGCTCCGATGCTCCCCTTGCCTTGCACTGCATCAAGCAGGGCAAGCCCTGTTTGTTGTGAGCCGGTGGTATACTGGGCTTCGCAACACAACTATGCTAGGCGGAGACTTCTACCTAGCATCAGCCATCACCAGCTCAAGTGAGCGGTGTATAGCGCTGCTTTGGGCAGTTTTAGGAGCAAGGAAATGCTCCAATGCTCCTATCCTACATGCTAAAAGAGTGAAGGGGAGCTTATGTTTGAGTTCAGACCTGAACCTGGACAACCCCTTTAATGAATGAGAATATTATTGTTTACTAGTGTTGATCGAGAATATTCTAATTGCAAATTTTTATCGTGAATATTGGCACTTCGAGAATTTGCGAAGATGTAGAATATAGTGCTATATATTTGTAATCGCGAAAATTCTAGATTTGTTTTTCATCAGTAACCTCCCTTCTTGCTTGTGGGCCAATGAGAAGGCTGCAATGTCTTTGTCAGAGCTTAGCAACATCCCTAGCAACCAATAGGAAAGTTGCCTACCCCTTACTATATAAGAACCTCCCCAGCAGCCATTTTCTGCAGTATTTTGCAGATCTGAGAAAGAGAGCAGTGACATTGCTGTGCTCTGTGCTTTCATCTGGATCCTATTCCTTATCCAATTACCGTACATTAGATAGTTAGATAGCTCATATATATAATACAGATAGTTAGTGGGAGATAGTCAGTGTAGGTTATATCCTGATATAGTGTAGCTGATTGGTTCCAGTGCAGGGTGTTAGGTAGTGTGATAGGTTCTGCTGTCCATACATACATGCTACAGACACAGTGCTGTGATGTCACATCAATACTTAGTGCACCAATCGGTAATATCTACTCAGACCTGATAAAATGTGAAGTTGCATGTATTGCGCAAAAAATATGCGCATCATTAGTGTCGATTTGCACAATCGAGAAAATAATGACTCGAGATTGCAAATTCTAGAATTTGCTAATTTATTGCGAATATTATGCAAAAAATTTGCGAAATATAGCAAACACGAATATTGCCTATGCCGTTCATCACTATTGTTACCTCAAACCAGCCCTGAGCTAAGGTGACACTTTACTACATACTTAGCAACTTTTACATAGCACACTCCTTTTTGCGAGCCCCACCCCATTTACACACACCCTCTTCCACCCTAAGGGTACGGCCACCCGGCGATATGTTTTTCATGACAAGAAAGTTGTGCATCATTTAATATATTTCAATGGTGCTGCTATGCGACATACTGCAATGCAATTCTAGTAGAAAACAGGGCAGCACTACCTTGTAGAATTAGCGGTGCACGTGTCCGTGGAATGGCGTCCAAACAAACAAGATTAGAAGATATGACTAATAAATTCAGAGAGCGAGGCTACCCCCCTGGTTTATTGAAAACACAGCGAAATAAAGCTGAGAATATACCGCCAGATAGAATCAAGAAAGAAACAAGGATCCCTCTAGTGATTATTATTATTATTATTTATTATTTAAGCGCCATTCATTCCATAGCGCTGTACATATGATAAGCGGTGCACATACATAACAGACAATTGTACTAATCATAAACAAGATGAGTTACAAACTGGTACAGAAGGAGAGAGGGCCCTGCCCGTGAGGGCTTACAATCTACATGGTATGGGAGAAGGACACAGTAGGTGCGGGTTGAGTTGGTCATGGCGGTATAGAGGCAGCAGGGTCATTGGTTGTAGGCTTGTCTGAAGAGGTGGGTTTTCAGGTTTCTTTTGTAGGATTCCACTGTAGGTGAGAGTCTGATATGTTGGGGTAGCGAGTTCCAGAGTATGGGGGATGCACGGGAGAAATCTTGGAGTCGATTTTGGGAAGAGGCGATAAGAGGAGAGGAGAGAAGGAGGTCTTGTGATTAAATACCATCCCTGGTCCCAACGCCTGAGGGCTATTGTCAATCAACATTGGCATATATTATCTAAGTCGTATCCACAGATAGGTGAGTTTCAGAGGCCACCTATGATATGCTATAAACGGGCAGAAAATATTAGGGATGAAATAGTCCGGGCAGATGTTGGAAGTAACAAAATAGAAAGAGGACAGAGTATTTTATCCACACCTAGACGGGGCACTTTTCCTTGTTTAAACTGTGTCAATTGTTCCAGCGTCATCAAGGGTTCATGTTTCTCCCATCCTCACTCAGGTGAAAATATTCCAATAAGGGGCACGTTCACCTGTGATAGTAGATTTGTGGTTTACATTCTCAAATGTCCATGCGGATTATTATATGTGGGGGAAACCTCGATGAGAATGAAGGACAGATTAAGTAAGCACATATCTACTATCCGCAAAGAGAATCTATTACTTCCAATACCCTTTCACTTTCATGAAAAAAACCACAATATCTCACAGTTAAGGTATCAGATCATTGAAGGGGTATCACTACCTCGTCGAGGGGGTGATAGAAATAAATTGTTATTGAAAAGAGAGGCTTACTGGATCCATCGTTTGCAAACGATGGAGCCCAGGGGCCTCAATCGTGAATACAATGTGTCCTGCTTCCTATGAGGCATTCGGCCTTATGAAGTTTGATAAAAACATTTCTTTCTTTCTTTAGCGTGACTAATCACTGCAAAAATGGACTATTTTCGATTGAAAACCTTCGACAGTGCAGAGTGGATGCAAATTATTTACATCGATATATTCGATATGAAAACTTTTATGTTGTAATGAACTTTTTATTCAATGAGGGGGGAGGAGCTCCTTTGATGATGTCAGTTCCTTTGTGTTTCATTTATGTATAAAAAGCTTGAGAGTAAGATGTTTAATTGCAGTCTGATGAAAGCACACCAGTGCTGAAACGCGTCACTATGCCACTATAATATGTGACCAAATAAATCATTTTCTTGATTTACATCCTTGCGAAGTGCCGGTCTTCTTCTCTGATACTGCAATGCAAGTCAAATCGCAGTTGCAGCATTTTCGCATTTCGCATAGCGGCACCATTAAAATACTTTATATATTGTGTCATGCCACATTCATGTCGCACAACAAATGTCGTCATGTAGCCATACCTTTTTGTGTCGTGCAACACATATTGCCGTGTAGCCGTACCCTAATTATGACAACATAACTGAATATATATCTCTATATCATCATGTATAACCTGCCTGTGCCCCCTTTATCCCGCTCTCTATATATATTACATTATGGCCACATATAAGCTGTCTCTGCCGCCTCTCCCATCCCTGTCTCACTATATAACTTTTCAGGATTTATTGACATAAAACTAGAAAATATGACCGTTCAGTGTTCTTTGCAGTGTGGCCAGCCAGTCAGAGCCTGAAGATAACGCTGCCGTTCCCTTTTATGGTTTGCAGAGAAGTTAACGAATGACAAGTCCAAAGGTTTATTTTCTATCAGCAACTCCCAAAGGATTTTGCTCAGCTGCCTGCAGTCATGTAACTGGGATTTCCTAACTTACTGTTCAGCTAAATTGTCCTACAGACATCAAAGGCTCAGAGTAGAGGTACACCTAATAAAAAGGTCCTATGACCTTAAAGGGAGTCTGTCACCACCAGCGACCGTTCTGAACCCTTCGCTTTGCAGTGCAGCTCTCCTATTGTGACTTCCAAATATATCTTTATGTCTTGCTCCTTTTGACCTCTAAAAAAACTGTTTTTTATAATTATTATAATGAGGAATAAAAGAGTCCAAGGGGCTGTACTTATCCCGAAGGGAGCCCAGCCGCGCCCATCAGAACAGTCGCCCTTCTCCCCTACTCTTCTTTTCTCCACTTCCTAGTCTAACCTCCTCAATAGCATCATGATGGCGCTTCAAATCTCGTGTAGACGCACATCTCCTTTCTGTTTGAGCCTGCTCAGTCTGAGAACTTCAGATCGGCTACTTCAACTGAACTGCATGATACTGCCAATATAACTTCAAAAATCATGAATGTGTGGACATACTGTAAGTCTTCATGTACCAAACCCTAATTACTCACCAATGTCATAAATAAGAAATTCAGCCTTAAAGGGGTATTCCCATCACAATGATTACTGTTAAGTCTGTTAATGATTTGACAGTGATCCTTTTTCTAAATACATTTTATTACCCAATTCCCACCCTTTTTGAGAAAATAAGTCCCCTTATACCTGATTGTTGTCTTTCATCTCCCCTGGTTACGGCCACCTCTCCTGTCGAATCCCACCGGGCCGCGCTTGCGCAGAAGACTGAAGATTCTCTCCCGGCCGGGCCGCGCAATGTCCTGAACGCGCACGCCGCCGCGCATGCGCCATGATGATGTCTTCCTGGCCAGTATAGTACAGAGTCGCGCACGCTGGATCTGTACTATACAGACCAGGAATGAGTCACCATGGCGCATACGCGGCGGCGTGTGCGTTCAGGAAATTGCACGGCCCGGCTGGGAGAAAAACATCAGTCTTCTGCGCAAGCGCGGCCTGGCTGGGAGAAGACGTCAATCAAGCACCACCGAATCCAGGAAGTGAACGTCACGCTGGACGAAGGTAAGTATGAAAACTGAAGATGGGAATACCCCTTTAAGCCTAGGATGTAACAAGAAACCCTGGGACCTCTTAACGCTTGAAATGGAGCACTATTCTGCTGTGACATCCCTCAGCAACCAGTTTGATTAGGAAGTTGATTATGATCATTAAGGCCTCTATCAACTACATCTGTCCATCACAGTACCAGAGGATCCTAAGGTGGGCCCAATCTCTCAAACAAAAAAAAAATGGTTATTTATCATACTTGCCCACTTTCTATAGTGCATACTCAGGAGGTGGGAGTCTGTGGTGCAAGAAACATTGTGGCAAAACAATTTCAGGCATTGACACAATGGTCACCGTAGTGCGCATGCCCCGACCTGATGAGGCAGTGTGCAGGCGCGGGATCTCGGACAGACCAAAGGATGATGCAAGGGAATAGGAGGGCGGGCATAGGCAGAGGCTGGGGTGGGGAAACAATGAAAAAGGGAGAGCAGCCTGGGCTCCAACACAGTGAATGCCGCCCCTGGGCACTTATGAGTGCTCATTTGTATATGAATTAAACTTCATTTTTCCAGCTAATGCAAGAGTAATTAAAAAGACAAAGGTACCATTACATTCATGTATAGGTGTGCTATAGGGCAATGTAAGCACTGTATATGGCCATATGGAGGTGACAGACGTAGTTCCTGGCCATCACTCGAAGCTGAATGTGGCTCACAAGATACAAAACATTGGGGACCTCTGATATTAATTGAATCATCATATAGCAAAAACACTCTTCAACTTTGTAATATTCCTTTGCCCCATTAGTTTTAATTTCTTACTATTTTCCAGATCACTGTGCATGCACTATGTATGGTTCACTGCTCAAGTTATCAAATAGTTCATTGCTAAAGTTAAATCCAAAGGGGGCAATTAATTAAACAGAAATACGCCTAAATCAGGTGTATTTCTGGTGCAGATTGCCGCGCAAAGGTCCTTTGCGCCGCAATGTGCTCCTCTTGCTCCCGGCAGGCCTAAAAAAGTGGGTGTGGCGGGGAAGGGAGAGGCCAGCAGGCAAGTCTCATTTACCAATTTCTGCGCCTGTTTTAGGTGTACATTTAGAAGTTATGTAAAGGCTGGTGTCCCTATATAACTGCGGCGGATCCACTGCCAGTGCAGGGCTTTATTAAGACCGGTGTCTAAAACGCATTTTCTGATGACACATTCCCTTTTTTAGGAACCAGTTTAGTTCCAAAGTGGGTTTGATGGGTTTTGCACCATTTTAAAACTGCATCCTTCAAAATTTTATGAAGGTTTATTAATCGTTTACAAGATTTATTTATTTTATTTTTTGCACATTGTAACCCACATCTGCTGTTAAAAGAGAAATAAAACTCAATATATATCTCCCTGATTCAGCAATTTTTAGAAAATTCACACATGTGCTCCTAGTGTGCTACTTGACTTACGTTAGAATGCCCCCTTCAGTACCCAAAGTAGTTATAATGCTCCCTATAGTGCTTCCAGTAGTTATAATGCCTCCTATTACCACCAATAGATATAATGCCCCTGGTAGATATAATGGTGTCCTCTATTGCCCGTAGTAGGTATAATGCTCCCTAGTTCCACTAGTAGTTATAATTCCCTCTACAGGGTCCCCAGAAGGTATAATGCCACCTGTAGTTCCCACAGTGGTTATAATGACACCCTATACTGCTCTCATTAGATATAATGCCCTCGTATTGCCTCCAGTAGTTATTATAATCCCAAATAGTGCCCCCAGTCAGTATAATGCCCCTGCAGTGCCCCCAACAGTTGTAATGACCCCTTATAGTGACCCCAGTAGGTATAGTGCCTCCGGTATGTATGATACTCCATATAGCACCCCCAGTAAGTACAATGCCCACTCTGACACCCAGGTAGTAATGTCCGCATATAGCACCCCAGTAGATATAATGACTACCTGTTTTGCCCCCCCCCCCCTCCCTTAGGTACAATGCCCCCTGTATGTATATTGTCCACTGCAGTGCTCTTAGTAATTATATTGTATACAGAAAAAGAGCACTACATTGATACTAAGCACTACCACTCATGTCCAGATATTGAGGACAGTGTTGCTGTGCAGTCCCCTATATACAGAATAAGAGCACCATATTGAGCACTACCACTCATGTCCAGATATTAAGAACAGTGTTGCTGTGCAGTCCCCTATATACAGAATAAGAGCACCATATTGAGCACTACCACTCATGTCCAGATATTGAGGAAAGTGTTGCTGTGCAGTCCCCTATATACAGAATAAGAGCACTATATTGAGCACTACCACTCATGTCCAGATATTGAGGAAAGTGTTGCTGTGCAGTCCCCTATATACAGAATAAGAGCACTATATTGAGCACTACCACTCATGTCCAGATATTGAGGACAGTGTTGCTGTGCAGTCCCCTATATACAGAATAAGAGCACCATATTGAGCACTACCACTCATGTCCAGATATTGAGGACAGTGTTGCTGTGCAGTCCCCTATATACAGAATAAGAGCACTATATTGAGCACTACCACTCATGTCCAGATATTGAGAACAGTGTTGCTGTGCAGTCCCCTATATACAGAATAAGAGCACTATATTGAGCACTACCACTCATGTCCAGATATTGAAGACAGTGTTGCTGTGCAGTCCCCTATATACAGAATAAGAGCACCATATTGAGCACTACCACTCATGTCCAGATATTGAGAACAGTGTTGCTGTGCAGTCCCCTATATACAGAATAAGAGCACTATATTGAGCACTACCACTCATGTCCAGATATTGAGGACAGTGTTGCTGTGCAGTCCCCTATATACAGAATAAGAGCACCATATTGAGCACTACCACTCATGTCCAGATATTGAGGACAGTGTTGCTGTGCAGTCCCCTATATACAGAATAAGAGCACTATATTGAGCACTACCACTCATGTCTAGATATTGAGGACAGTGTTGCTGTGCAGTCCCCTATATACAGAATAAGAGCACTATATTGAGCACTACCACTCATGTCCAGATATTGAGAACAGTGTTGCTGTGCAGTCCCCTATATACAGAATAAGAGCACTATATTGAGCACTACCACTCATGTCCAGATATTGAGGACAGTGTTGCTGTGCAGTCCCCTATATACAGAATAAGAGCACTATATTGAGCACTACCACTCATGTCCAGATATTGAGGACAGTGTTGCTGTGCAGTCCCCTATATACAGTATAAGAGCACTATATTGAGCACTACCACTCATGTCCAGATATTGAGGACAGTGTTGCTGTGCAGTCCCCTATATACAGAATAAGAGCACTATATTGAGCACTACCACTCATGTCCAGATATTGAGGACAGTGTTGCTGTGCAGACCCCTATATACAGAATAAGAGCACCATATTGAGCACTACCACTCATGTCCAGATATTGAAGACAGTGTTGCTGTGCAGTCCCCTATATACAGAATAAGAGCACCATATTGAGCACTACCACTCATGTCCAGATATTGAGGACAGTGTTGCTGTGCAGTCCCCTATATACAGAATAAGAGCACTATATTGAGCACTACCACTCATGTCCAGATATTGAGGACAGTGTTGCTGTGCAGTCCCCTATATACAGAATAAGAGCACTATATTGAGCACTACCACTCACGTCCAGATATTGAGGACAGTGTTGCTGTGCAGTCCCCTATATACAGAATAAGAGCACCATATTGAGCACTACCACTCATGTCCAGATATTGAGGACAGTGTTGCTGTGCAGTCCCCTATATATAGAATAAGAGCACCATATTGAGCACTACCACTCATGTCCAGATATTGAGGACAGTGTTGCTGTGCAGTCCCTCTATATACAGAATAAGAGCACCATATTGAGCACTACCACTCATGTCCAGATATTGAGGACAGTGTTGCTGTGCAGTCCCCTATATACAGAATAAGAGCACCATATTGAGCACTACCACTCATGTCCAGATATTGAGGACAGTGTTGCTGTGCAGACCCCTATATACAGAATAAGAGCACTATATTGAGCACTACCACTCATGTCTAGATATTGAGGACAGTGTTGCTGTGCAGTCCCCTATATACAGAATAAGAGCACTATATTGAGCACTACCACTCATGTCCAGATATTGAGGACAGTGTTGCTGTGCAGTCCCCTATATACAGTATAAGAGCACTATATTGAGCACTACCACTCATGTCCAGATATTGAGGACAGTGTTGCTGTGCAGTCCCCTATATACAGAATAAGAGCACTATATTGAGCACTACCACTCATGTCCAGATATTGAGGACAGTGTTTCTGTGCAGTCCTCTATATACAGAATAAGAGCACTATATTGAGCACTACCACTCATGTCCAGATATTGAGGACAGTGTTGCTGTGCAGTCCCCTATATACAGAATAAGAGCACTATATTGAGCACTACCACTCATGTCCAGATATTGAGGACAGTGCTGCTGTGCAGTCCCCTATATACAGAATAAGAGCACTATATTGAGCACTACCACTCATGTCCAGATATTGAGGACAGTGTTGCTGTGCAGTCCCCTATATACGGAATAAGAGCAGTATATTGAGCACTACCACTCATGTCCAGATATTGAGGACAGTGTTGCTGTGCAGTCCCCTATATACAGAATAAGAGCACCATATTGAGCACTACCACTCATGTCCAGATATTGAGGACAGTGTTGCTGTGCAGTCCCCTATATACAGAATAAGAGCACTATATTGAGCACTACCACTCATGTCCAGATATTGAAGACAGTGTTGCTGTGCAGTCCCCTATATACAGAATAAGAGCACTATATTGAGCACTACCACTCATGTCCAGATATTGAGGACAGTGTTGCTGTGCAGACCCCTATATACAGAATAAGAGCACTATATTGAGCACTACCACTCATGTCCAGATATTGAGGACAGTGTTGCTGTGCAGTCCCCTATATACGGAATAAGAGCAGTATATTGAGCACTACCACTCATGTCTAGATATTGAGAACAGTGTTGCTGTGCAGTCCCCTATATACAGAATAAGAGCACCATATTGAGCACTACCACTCATGTCCAGATATTGAGGACAGTGTTGCTGTGCAGTCCCCTATATACAGAATAAGAGCACTATATTGAGCACTACCACTCATGTCCAGATATTGAGGACAGTGTTGCTGTGCAGTCCCCTATATACAGAATCAGAGCACTATATTGAGCACTACCACTCATGTCCAGATATTGAGGACAGTGTTGCTGTGCAATCCCCTATATACAGAATAAGAGCACCATATTGAGCACTACCACTCACGTCCAGATATTGAGGACAGTGTTGCTGTGCAGTCCCCTATATACAGAATAAGAGCACCATATTGAGCACTACCACTCACGTCCAGATATTGAGGACAGTGTTGCTGTGCAGTCCCCTATATACAGAATAAGAGCACCATATTGAGCACTACCACTCATGTCCAGATATTGAGGACAGTGTTGCTGTGCAGTCCCCTATATACAGAATAAGAGCACCATATTGAGCACTACCACTCATGTCCAGATATTGAGGACAGTGTTGCTGTGCAGTCCCCTATATACAGAATAAGAGCACTATATTGAGCACTACCACTCACGTCCAGATATTGAGGACAGTGTTGCTGTGCAGTCCCCTATATACAGAATAAGAGCACCATATTGAGCACTACCACTCATGTCCAGATATTGAGGACAGTGTTGCTGTGCAGTCCCCTATATATAGAATAAGAGCACCATATTGAGCACTACCACTCATGTCCAGATATTGAGGACAGTGTTTCTGTGCAGTCCTCTATATACAGAATAAGAGCACCATATTGAGCACTACCACTCATGTCCAGATATTGAAGACAGTGTTGCTGTGCAGTCCCCTATATACAGAATAAGAGCACCATATTGAGCACTACCACTCATGTCCAGATATTGAGGACAGTGTTGCTGTGCAGACCCCTATATACAGAATAAGAGCACTATATTGAGCACTACCACTCATGTCTAGATATTGAGGACAGTGTTGCTGTGCAGTCCCCTATATACAGAATAAGAGCACTATATTGAGCACTACCACTCATGTCCAGATATTGAGAACAGTGTTTCTGTGCAGTCCTCTATATACAGAATAAGAGCACTATATTGAGCACTACCACTCATGTCCAGATATTGAGGACAGTGTTGCTGTGCAGTCCCCTATATACAGAATAAGAGCAGTATATTGAGCACTACCACTCATGTCCAGATATTGAGGACAGTGCTGCTGTGCAGTCCCCTATATACAGAATAAGAGCACCATATTGAGCACTACCACTCATGTCCAGATATTGAGGACAGTGTTGCTGTGCAGTCCCCTATATACAGAATAAGAGCACCATATTGAGCACTACCACTCATGTCCAGATATTAAGAACAGTGTTGCTGTGCAGTCCCCTATATACAGAATAAGAGCACCATATTGAGCACTACCACTCATGTCCAGATATTGAGGAAAGTGTTGCTGTGCAGTCCCCTATATACAGAATAAGAGCACTATATTGAGCACTACCACTCATGTCCAGATATTGAGGACAGTGTTGCTGTGCAGTCCCCTATATACAGAATAAGAGCACTATATTGAGCACTACCACTCATGTCCAGATATTGAGGACAGTGTTGCTGTGCAGTCCCCTATATACAGAATAAGAGCACCATATTGAGCACTACCACTCATGTCCAGATATTGAGGACAGTGTTGCTGTGCAGTCCCCTATATACAGAATAAGAGCACTATATTGAGCACTACCACTCATGTCCAGATATTGAGAACAGTGTTGCTGTGCAGTCCCCTATATACAGAATAAGAGCACTATATTGAGCACTACCACTCATGTCCAGATATTGAAGGACAGTGTTGCTGTGCAGTCCCCTATATACAGAATAAGAGCACCATATTGAGCACTACCACTCATGTCCAGATATTGAGGACAGTGTTGCTGTGCAGTCCCCTATATACAGAATAAGAGCACTATATTGAGCACTACCACTCATGTCCAGATATTGAGGACAGTGTTGCTGTGCAGTCCCCTATATACAGAATAAGAGCACCATATTGAGCACTACCACTCATGTCCAGATATTGAGGACAGTGTTGCTGTGCAGTCCCCTATATACAGAATAAGAGCACTATATTGAGCACTACCACTCATGTCCAGATATTGAGGACAGTGTTGCTGTGCAGTCCCCTATATACAGAATAAGAGCACTATATTGAGCACTACCACTCATGTCCAGATATTGAGGACAGTGTTGCTGTGCAGTCCCCTATATACAGAATAAGAGCACTATATTGAGCACTACCACTCATGTCCAGATATTGAGGACAGTGTTGCTGTGCAGTCCCCTATATACAGAATAAGAGCACTATATTGAGCACTACCACTCATGTCCAGATATTGAGGACAGTGTTGCTGTGCAGTCCCCTATATACAGAATAAGAGCACTATATTGAGCACTACCACTCATGTCCAGATATTGAGGACAGTGTTGCTGTGCAGTCCCCTATATACAGAATAAGAGCACCTATATTGAGCACTACCACTCATGTCCAGATATTGAGGACAGTGTTGCTGTGCAGTCCCCTATATACAGAATAAGAGCACCTATATTGAGCACTACCACTCATGTCCAGATATTGAGGACAGTGTTGCTGTGCAGTCCCCTATATACAGAATAAGAGCACCATATTGAGCACTACCACTCATGTCCAGATATTGAGGACAGTGTTGCTGTGCAGTCCCCTATATACAGAATAAGAGCACTATATTGAGCACTACCACTCATGTCCAGATATTGAGGACAGTGTTGCTGTGCAGTCCCCTATATACAGAATAAGAGCACTATATTGAGCACTACCACTCATGTCCAGATATTGAGGACAGTGTTGCTGTGCAGTCCCCTATATACAGAATAAGAGCACCATATTGAGCACTACCACTCATGTCCAGATATTGAGGACAGTGTTGCTGTGCAGTCCCCTATATACAGAATAAGAGCACCATATTGAGCACTACCACTCATGTCCAGATATTGAGGACAGTGTTGCTGTGCAGTCCCCTATATACAGAATAAGAGCACCATATTGAGCACTACCACTCATGTCCAGATATTGAGGACAGTGTTGCTGTGCAGTCCCCTATATACAGAATAAGAGCACCATATTGAGCACTACCACTCATGTCCAGATATTGAGGACAGTGTTGCTGTGCAGTCCCCTATATACAGAATAAGAGCACTATATTGAGCACTACCACTCATGTCCAGATATTGAGGACAGTGTTGCTGTGCAGTCCCCTATATACAGAATAAGAGCACTATATTGAGCACTACCACTCATGTCCAGATATTGAGGACAGTGTTGCTGTGCAGTCCCCTATATACAGAATAAGAGCACTATATTGAGCACTACCACTCATGTCCAGATATTGAGGACAGTGTTGCTGTGCAGTCCCCTATATACAGAATAAGAGCACTATATTGAGCACTACCACTCATGTCCAGATATTGAGGACAGTGTTGCTGTGCAGTCCCCTATATACAGAATAAGAGCACTATATTGAGCACTACCACTCATGTCCAGATATTGAGGACAGTGTTGCTGTGCAGTCCCCTATATACAGAATAAGAGCAGTATATTGAGCACTACCACTCATGTCCAGATATTGAGGACAGTGTTGCTGTGCAGTCCCCTATATACAGAATAAGAGCACTATATTGAGCACTACCACTCATGTCCAGATATTGAGGACAGTGTTGCTGTGCAGTCCCCTATATACAGAATAAGAGCACTATATTGAGCACTACCACTCATGTCCAGATATTGAGGACAGTGTTGCTGTGCAGTCCCCTATATACAGAATAAGAGCACCATATTGAGCACTACCACTCATGTCCAGATATTGAGGACAGTGTTGCTGTGCAGTCCCCTATATACAGAATAAGAGCACTATATTGAGCACTACCACTCATGTCCAGATATTGAGGACAGTGTTGCTGTGCAGTCCCCTATATACAGAATAAGAGCACTATATTGAGCACTACCACTCATGTCCAGATATTGAGGACAGTGTTGCTGTGCAGTCCCCTATATACAGAATAAGAGCACCATATTGAGCACTACCACTCATGTCCAGATATTGAGGACAGTGTTGCTGTGCAGTCCCCTATATACAGAATAAGAGCACCATATTGAGCACTACCACTCACGTCCAGATATTGAGGACAGTGTTGCTGTGCAGTCCCCTATATACAGAATAAGAGCACCATATTGAGCACTACCACTCATGTCCAGATATTGAGGACAGTGTTGCTGTGCAGTCCCCTATATACAGAATAAGAGCACCATATTGAGCACTACCACTCATGTCCAGATATTGAGGACAGTGTTGCTGTGCAGTCCCCTATATACAGAATAAGAGCACTATATTGAGCACTACCACTCATGTCCAGATATTGAGGACAGTGTTGCTGTGCAGTCCCCTATATACAGAATAAGAGCACCATATTGAGCACTACCACTCATGTCCAGATATTGAGGACAGTGTTGCTGTGCAGTCCCCTATATACAGAATAAGAGCACCATATTGAGCACTACCACTCATGTCCAGATATTGAGGACAGTGTTGCTGTGCAGTCCCCTATATACAGAATAAGAGCACCATATTGAGCACTACCACTCATGTCCAGATATTGAGGACAGTGTTGCTGTGCAGTCCCCTATATACAGAATAAGAGCACCATATTGAGCACTACCACTCATGTCCAGATATTGAGGACAGTGTTGCTGTGCAGTACCCCTATATACAGAATAAGAGCACTATATTGAGCACTACCACTCATGTCCAGATATTGAGGACAGTGTTGCTGTGCAGTCCCCTATATACAGAATAAGAGCACTATATTGAGCACTACCACTCATGTCCAGATATTGAGGACAGTGTTGCTGTGCAGTCCCCTATATACAGAATAAGAGCACCATATTGAGCACTACCACTCATGTCCAGATATTGAGGACAGTGTTGCTGTGCAGTCCCCTATATACAGAATAAGAAGCACTATATTGAGCACTACCACTCATGTCCAGATATTGAGGACAGTGTTGCTGTGCAGTCCCCTATATACAGAATAAGAGCACTATATTGAGCACTACCACTCATGTCCAGATATTGAGGACAGTGTTGCTGTGCAGTCCCCTATATACAGAATAAGAGCACTATATTGAGCACTACCACTCATGTCCAGATATTGAGGACAGTGTTGCTGTGCAGTCCCCTATATACAGAATAAGAGCAGCTATATTGAGCACTACCACTCATGTCCAGATATTGAGGACAGTGCTGCTGTGCAGTCCCCTATATACAGAATAAGAGCACTATATTGAGCACTACCACTCATGTCCAGATATTGAGGACAGTGTTGCTGTGCAGTCCCCTATATACAGAATAAGAGCACTATATTGAGCACTACCACTCATGTCCAGATATTGAGGACAGTGTTGCTGTGCAGTCCCCTATATACAGAATAAGAGCACCATATTGAGCACTACCACTCATGTCCAGATATTGAGGACAGTGTTGCTGTGCAGTCCCCTATATACAGAATAAGAGCACTATATTGAGCACTACCACTCATGTCCAGATATTGAGGACAGTGTTGC
Organism: Bufo gargarizans; assembly: GCF_014858855.1. Classification (NCBI taxonomy): domain Eukaryota; kingdom Metazoa; phylum Chordata; class Amphibia; order Anura; family Bufonidae; genus Bufo; species Bufo gargarizans. The sequence continues at coordinate 125,665,195 of NC_058085.1, forward strand.
TGTGCAGTCCCCTATATACAGAATAAGAGCACTATATTGAGCACTACCACTCATGTCCAGATATTGAGGACAGTGTTGCTGTGCAGTCCCCTATATACAGAATAAGAGCACCATATTGAGCACTACCACTCACGTCCAGATATTGAGGACAGTGTTGCTGTGCAGTCCCCTATATACAGAATAAGAGCACCATATTGAGCACTACCACTCACTGTCCAGATATTGAGGACAGTGTTGCTGTGCAGTCCCCTATATACAGAATAAGAGCACCATATTGAGCACTACCACTCATGTCCAGATATTGAGGACAGTGTTGCTGTGCAGTCCCCTATATACAGAATAAGAGCACCATATTGAGCACTACCACTCATGTCCAGATATTGAGGACAGTGTTGCTGTGCAGTCCCCTATATACAGAATAAGAGCACTATATTGAGCACTACCACTCATGTCCAGATATTGAGGACAGTGTTGCTGTGCAGTCCCCTATATACAGAATAAGAGCACTATATTGAGCACTACCACTCATGTCCAGATATTGAGGACAGTGTTGCTGTGCAGTCCCCTATATACAGAATAAGAGCACCATATTGAGCACTACCACTCATGTCCAGATATTGAGGACAGTGTTGCTGTGCAGTCCCCTATATACAGAATAAGAGCACCATATTGAGCACTACCACTCATGTCCAGATATTGAGGACAGTGTTGCTGTGCAGTCCCCTATATACAGAATAAGAGCACCATATTGAGCACTACCACTCATGTCCAGATATTGAGGACAGTGTTGCTGTGCAGTCCCCTATATACAGAATAAGAGCACTATATTGAGCACTACCACTCATGTCCAGATATTGAGGACAGTGTTGCTGTGCAGTCCCCTATATACAGAATAAGAGCACTATATTGAGCACTACCACTCATGTCCAGATATTGAGGACAGTGTTGCTGTGCAGTCCCCTATATACAGAATAAGAGCACTATATTGAGCACTACCACTCATGTCCAGATATTGAGGACAGTGTTGCTGTGCAGTCCCCTATATACAGAATAAGAGCACTATATTGAGCACTACCACTCATGTCCAGATATTGAGGACAGTGTTGCTGTGCAGTCCCCTATATACAGAATAAGAGCACTATATTGAGCACTACCACTCATGTCCAGATATTGAGGACAGTGTTGCTGTGCAGTCCCCTATATACAGAATAAGAGCACTATATTGAGCACTACCACTCATGTCCAGATATTGAGGACAGTGTTGCTGTGCAGTCCCCTATATACAGAATAAGAGCACTATATTGAGCACTACCACTCATGTCCAGATATTGAGGACAGTGTTGCTGTGCAGTCCCCTATATACAGAATAAGAGCACTATATTGAGCACTACCACTCATGTCCAGATATTGAGGACAGTGTTGCTGTGCAGTCCCCTATATACAGAATAAGAGCACCATATTGAGCACTACCACTCATGTCCAGATATTGAGGACAGTGTTGCTGTGCAGTCCCCTATATACAGAATAAGAGCACTATATTGAGCACTACCACTCATGTCCAGATATTGAGGACAGTGTTGCTGTGCAGTCCCCTATATACAGAATAAGAGCACTATATTGAGCACTACCACTCATGTCCAGATATTGAGGACAGTGTTGCTGTGCAGTCCCCTATATACAGAATAAGAGCACTATATTGAGCACTACCACTCATGTCCAGATATTGAGGACAGTGTTGCTGTGCAGTCCCCTATATACAGAATAAGAGCACTATATTGAGCACTACCACTCATGTCCAGATATTGAGGACAGTGTTGCTGTGCAGTCCCCTATATACAGAATAAGAGCACCATATTGAGCACTACCACTCATGTCCAGATATTGAGGACAGTGTTGCTGTGCAGTCCCCTATATACAGAATAAGAGCACTATATTGAGCACTACCACTCATGTCCAGATATTGAGGACAGTGTTGCTGTGCAGTCCCCTATATACAGAATAAGAGCACCATATTGAGCACTACCACTCATGTCCAGATATTGAGACAGTGTTGCTGTGCAGTCCCTATATACAGAATAAGAGCACTATATTGAGCACTACCACTCATGTCCAGATATTGAGGACAGTGTTGCTGTGCAGACCCCTATATACAGAATAAGAGCACTATATTGAGCACTACCACTCATGTCCTAGATATTGAGGACAGTGTTGCTGTGCAGTCCCCTATATACAGAATAAGAGCACCATATTGAGCACTACCACTCATGTCCAGATATTGAGGACAGTGTTGCTGTGCAGTCCCCTATATACAGTATAAGAGCACTATATTGAGCACTACCACTCATGTCCAGATATTGAGGACAGTGTTGCTGTGCAGTCCCCTATATACAGAATAAGAGCACTATATTGAGCACTACCACTCATGTCCAGATATTGAGGAACAGTGTTTCTGTGCAGTCCTCTATATACAGAATAAGAGCACTATATTGAGCACTACCACTCATGTCCAGATATTGAGGACAGTGTTGCTGTGCAGTCCCCTATATACAGGAATAAGAGCAGTATATTGAGCACTACCACTCATGTCCAGATATTGAGGACAGTGTTGCTGTGCAGTCCCCTATATACAGAATAAGAGCACCATATTGAGCACTACCACTCATGTCCAGATATTGAGACAGTGTTGCTGTGCAGTCCCCTATATACAGAATAAGAGCACTATATTGAGCACTACCACTCATGTCCAGATATTGAGGACAGTGTTGCTGTGCAGACCCCTATATACAGAATAAGAGCACTATATTGAGCACTACCACTCATGTCCTAGATATTGAGGACAGTGTTGCTGTGCAGTCCCCTATATACAGAATAAGAGCACCATATTGAGCACTACCACTCATGTCCAGATATTGAGGACAGTGTTGCTGTGCAGTCCCCTATATACAGAATAAGAGCACTATATTGAGCACTACCACTCATGTCCAGATATTGAGGACAGTGTTGCTGTGCAGTCCCCTATATACAGAATAAGAGCACTATATTGAGCACTACCACTCATGTCCAGATATTGAGGACAGTGTTGCTGTGCAGTCCCCTATATACAGAATAAGAGCACTATATTGAGCACTACCACTCATGTCCAGATATTGAGGACAGTGTTGCTGTGCAGTCCCCTATATACAGAATAAGAGCACTATATTGAGCACTACCACTCATGTCCAGATATTGAGGACAGTGTTGCTGTGCAGTCCCCTATATACAGAATAAGAGCACTATATTGAGCACTACCACTCATGTCCAGATATTGAGGACAGTGTTGCTGTGCAGTCCCCTATATACAGAATAAGAGCACTATATTGAGCACTACCACTCATGTCCAGATATTGAGGACAGTGTTGCTGTGCAATCCCCTATATACAGAATAAGAGCACCATATTGAGCACTACCACTCATGTCCAGATATTGAGGACAGTGTTGCTGTGCAGTCCCCTATATACAGAATAAGAGCACCATATTGAGCACTACCACTCATGTCCAGATATTGAGGACAGTGTTGCTGTGCAGTCCCCTATATACAGAATAAGAGCACCATATTGAGCACTACCACTCATGTCCAGATATTGAGGACAGTGTTGCTGTGCAGTCCCCTATATACAGAATAAGAGCACCTATATTGAGCACTACCACTCATGTCCAGATATTGAGGACAGTGTTGCTGTGCAGTCCCCTATATACAGAATAAGAGCACCATATTGAGCACTACCACTCATGTCCAGATATTGAAGACAGTGTTGCTGTGCAGTCCCCTATATACAGAATAAGAGCACTATATTGAGCACTACCACTCATGTCCAGATATTGAGGACAGTGTTGCTGTGCAGACCCCTATATACAGAATAAGAGCACTATATTGAGCACTACCACTCATGTCTAGATATTGAGGACAGTGTTGCTGTGCAGTCCCCTATATACAGAATAAGAGCACCATATTGAGCACTACCACTCATGTCCAGATATTGAGGACAGTGTTGCTGTGCAGTCCCCTATATACAGTATAAGAGCACTATATTGAGCACTACCACTCATGTCCAGATATTGAGGACAGTGTTGCTGTGCAGTCCCCTATATACAGAATAAGAGCACTATATTGAGCACTACCACTCATGTCCAGATATTGAGAACAGTGTTTCTGTGCAGTCCTCTATATACAGAATAAGAGCACTATATTGAGCACTACCACTCATGTCCAGATATTGAGGACAGTGTTGCTGTGCAGTCCCCTATATACGGAATAAGAGCAGTATATTGAGCACTACCACTCATGTCCAGATATTGAGGACAGTGTTGCTGTGCAGTCCCCTATATACAGAATAAGAGCACCATATTGAGCACTACCACTCATGTCCAGATATTGAAGACAGTGTTGCTGTGCAGTCCCCTATATACAGAATAAGAGCACTATATTGAGCACTACCACTCATGTCCAGATATTGAGGACAGTGTTGCTGTGCAGACCCCTATATACAGAATAAGAGCACTATATTGAGCACTACCACTCATGTCTAGATATTGAGGACAGTGTTGCTGTGCAGTCCCCTATATACAGAATAAGAGCACCATATTGAGCACTACCACTCATGTCCAGATATTGAGGACAGTGTTGCTGTGCAGTCCCCTATATACAGTATAAGAGCACTATATTGAGCACTACCACTCATGTCCAGATATTGAGGACAGTGTTGCTGTGCAGTCCCCTATATACAGAATAAGAGCACTATATTGAGCACTACCACTCATGTCCAGATATTGAGGACAGTGTTGCTGTGCAATCCCCTATATACAGAATAAGAGCACCTATATTGAGCACTACCACTCATGTCCAGATATTGAGGACAGTGTTGCTGTGCAGTCCCCTATATACAGAATAAGAGCACTATATTGAGCACTACCACTCATGTCCAGATATTGAGAACAGTGTTTCTGTGCAGTCCTCTATATACAGAATAAGAGCACTATATTGAGCACTACCACTCATGTCCAGATATTGAGGACAGTGTTGCTGTGCAGTCCCCTATATACGGAATAAAAGCAGTATATTGAGCACTACCACTCATGTCCAGATATTGAGGACAGTGTTGCTGTGCAGTCCCCTATATACAGAATAAGAGCACCATATTGAGCACTACCACTCATGTCCAGATATTGAGGACAGTGTTGCTGTGCAGTCCCCTATATACAGTATAAGAGCACTATATTGAGCACTACCACTCATGTCCAGATATTGAGGACAGTGTTGCTGTGCAGTCCCCTATATACAGAATAAGAGCACCATATTGAGCACTACCACTCATGTCCAGATATTGAGGACAGTGTTGCTGTGCAGTCCCCTATATACAGAATAAGAGCACTATATTGAGCACTACCACTCATGTCCAGATATTGAGGACAGTGTTGCTGTGCAGTCCCCTATATACAGAATAAGAGCACTATATTGAGCACTACCACTCATGTCCAGATATTGAGGACAGTGTTGCTGTGCAATCCCCTATATACAGAATAAGAGCACTATATTGAGCACTACCACTCATGTCCAGATATTGAGGACAGTGTTGCTGTGCAGTCCCCTATATACAGAATAAGAGCACTATATTGAGCACTACCACTCATGTCCAGATATTGAGGACAGTGTTGCTGTGCAGTCCCCTATATACAGAATAAGAGCACTATATTGAGCACTACCACTCATGTCCAGATATTGAGAACAGTGTTTCTGTGCAGTCCTCTATATACAGAATAAGAGCACTATATTGAGCACTACCACTCATGTCCAGATATTGAGGACAGTGTTGCTGTGCAGTCCCCTATATACGGAATAAGAGCAGTATATTGAGCACTACCACTCATGTCCAGATATTGAGGACAGTGTTGCTGTGCAGTCCCCTATATACAGAATAAGAGCACCATATTGAGCACTACCACTCATGTCCAGATATTGAGGACAGTGTTGCTGTGCAGTCCCCTATATACAGAATAAGAGCACTATATTGAGCACTACCACTCATGTCCAGATATTGAGGACAGTGTTGCTGTGCAGTCCCCTATATACAGAATAAGAGCACTATATTGAGCACTACCACTCATGTCCAGATATTGAGGACAGTGTTGCTGTGCAGTCCCCTATATACAGAATAAGAGCACCATATTGAGCACTACCACTCATGTCCAGATATTGAGGACAGTGTTGCTGTGCAGTCCCCTATATACAGAATAAGAGCACTATATTGAGCACTACCACTCATGTCCAGATTTTGAGGACAGTGTTGCTGTGCAGTCCCCTATATACAGTATAAGAGCACTATATTGAGCACTACCACTCATGTCCAGATTTTGAGGACAGTGTTGCTGTGCAGTCCCCTATATACAGAATAAGAGCACCATATTGAGCACTACCACTCATGTCCAGATATTGAGGACAGTGTTGCTGTGCAATCCCCTATATACAGAATAAGAGCAGTATATTGAGCACTACCACTCATGTCCAGATATTGAGGACAGTGTTGCTGTGCAGTCCCCTATATACAGAATAAGAGCACCATATTGAGCACTACCACTCATGTCCAGATATTGAGGACAGTGTTGCTGTGCAGTCCCCTATATACAGAATAAGAGCACTATATTGAGCACTACCACTCACGTCCAGATATTGAGGACAGTGTTGCTGTGCAGTCCCCTATATACAGAATAAGAGCACCATATTGAGCACTACCACTCATGTCCAGATATTGAGGACAGTGTTGCTGTGCAGTCCCCTATATACAGAATAAGAGCACCATATTGAGCACTACCACTCATGTCCAGATTTTGAGGACAGTGTTGCTGTGCAGTCCCCTATATACAGAATAAGAGCACCATATTGAGCACTACCACTCATGTCTAGAGTTGAGCGAACACCTGGATGTTCGGGTTCGAGAAGTTCGGCCGAACATCCCGGAAATGTTCGGGTTCGGGATCCGAACCCGATCCGAACTTCGTCCCGAACCCGAACCCCATTGAAGTCAATGGGGACCCGAACTTTTCGGCACTAAAACGGCTGTAAAACAGCCCAGGAAAGGGCTAGAGGGCTGCAAAAGGCAGCAACATGTAGGTAAATCCCCTGCAAACAAATGTGGATAGGGAAATTAATTAAAATAAAAATTAAATAAATAAAAATTAACCAAAATCAATTGGAGAGAGGTTCCATAGCAGAGAATCTGGCTTCCCGTCACCCACCACTGGAACAGTCCATTCTCAGATATTTAGGCCCCGGCACCCAGGCAGAGGAGAGAGGTCCCGTAACAGACAATCTGGCTTCATGTCAGCAGAGAATCAGTCTTCATGTCATAGCAGAGAATCAGGCTTCACGTCACCCACCACTGTAAGAGTCCATTTTCATAAATTTAGGCCCAGCACCCAGGCAGAGGAGAGAGGTCCCGTAACAGACAATCTGGCTTCATGTCAGCAGAGAATCAGTCTTCATATCATAGCAGAGAATCTGGCTTCCCGTTACCCACCACTGGAACAGTCCATTCTCAGATATTTAGGCCCCGGCACCCAGGCAGAGGAGAGAGGTCCCGTAACAGACAATCTGGCTTCATGTCAGCAGAGAATCAGTCTTCATATCATAGCAGAGAATCAGGCTTCACGTCAGCCACCACTGCAACAGTCCATTGTCATAAATTCAGGCCCAGCACCCAGGCAGAGGAGAGAGGTCCCGTAACAGACAATCTGGCTTCATGTCAGCAGAGAATCAGTCTGCATGTCATAGCAGAGAATGAGGCTTCACGTCACCCACCACTGCAACAGTCCATTTTCATAAATTTAGGCCCAGCACCCAGGCAGAGGAGAGAGGTCCCGTAACAGAGGATCTGGCTTCATGTCACCAGAGAATCAGTCTGCATGTCATAGCAGAGAATCAGGCTTCACGTCACCCACCACTGCAACAGTCCATTTTCATAAATTTAGGCCCAGTACCCAGGCAGAGGAGAGAGGTCCCGTAACAGAGGATCTGGCTTCATGTCACCAGAGAATCAGTCTGCATGTCATAGCAGAGAATCAGGCTTCACGTCAGCCACCACTGCAACAATCCATTGGCATATATTTAGGCCTAGCACACAGGCAGAGGAGAGAGGTCCCGTAACAGACAATCTGGCTTCATGTCAGCAGAGAATCAGTCTTCATATCATAGCAGAGAATCAGGCTTCACGTCAGCCACCAATGCAACAGTCCATTGTCAGATATTTAGGCCCAGCACCCAGGCAGAGGAGAGAGGTCCCGTAACAGAGGATCTGGCTTCATGTCAGCAGAGAATCAGTCTTCATGTCATAGCAGAGAATCAGGCTTCACGTCACCCACCACTGTAAGAGTCCATTTTCATAAATTTAGGCCCAGCACCCAGGCAGAGGAGAGAGGTCCCGTAACAGACGATCTGGCTTCATGTCAGCAGAGAATCAGTCTGCATGTCATAGCAGAGAATGAGGCTTCACGTCACCCACCACTGCAACAGTCCATTTTCATAAATTTAGGCCCAGCACCCAGGCAGAGGAGAGAGGTCCCGTAACAGAGGATCTGGCTTCATGTCACCAGAGAATCAGTCTGCATGTCATAGCAGAGAATCAGGCTTCACGTCACCCACCACTGCAACAGTCCATTTTCATAAATTTAGGCCCAGCACCCAGGCAGAGGAGAGAGGTCCCGTAACAGAGGATCTGGCTTCATGTCACCAGAGAATCAGTCTGCATGTCATAGCAGAGAATCAGGCTTCACGTCAGCCACCACTGCAACAATCCATTGGCATATATTTAGGCCTAGCACACAGGCAGAGGAGAGAGGTCCCGTAACAGACAATCTGGCTTCATGTCAGCAGAGAATCAGTCTTCATATCATAGCAGAGAATCAGGCTTCACGTCAGCCACCAATGCAACAGTCCATTGTCAGATATTTAGGCCCAGCACCCAGGCAGAGGAGAGAGGTCCCGTAACAGACAATCTGGCTTCATGTCAGCAGAGAATCAGTCTGCATGTCATAGCAGAGAATGAGGCTTCACGTCACCCACCACTGCAACAGTCCATTTTCATAAATTTAGGCCCAGCACCCAGGCAGAGGAGAGAGGTCCCGTAACAGAGGATCTGGCTTCATGTCAGCAGAGAATCAGTCTGCATGTCATAGCAGAGAATCAGGCTTCACGTCAGCCACCACTGCAACAGTCCATTGTCATAAATTCAGGCCCAGCACCCAGGCAGAGGAGAGAGGTCCCGTAACAGACAATCTGGCTTCATGTCACCAGAGAATCAGTCTGCATGTCATAGCAGAGAATGAGGCTTCACGTCAGCCACCACTGCAACAATCCATTGGCATATATTTAGGCCTAGCACACAGGCAGAGGAGAGGTTCATTCAACTTTGGGTAGCCTTGCAATATAATGGTAAAATGAAAATAAAAATAGGATTGAATGAGGAAGTGCCCTGGAGTCCAATAATATATGGTTATGGGGAGGTAGTTAATGTCTAATCTGGACAAGGGACGGACAGGTCCTGTGGGATCCATGCCTGGTTCATTTTTATGAACGTCAGCTTGTCCACATTGGCTGTAGACAGGCGGCTGCGTTTGTCTGTAATGACGCCCCCTGCCGTGCTGAATACACGTTCAGACAAAACGCTGGCTGCCGGGCAGGCCAGCACCTCCAAGGCATAAAAGGCTAGCTCTGGCCACGTGGACAATTTAGAGACCCAGAAGTTGAATGGGGCCGAACCATCAGTCAGTACGTGGAGGGGTGTGCACACGTACTGTTCCACCATGTTAGTGAAATGTTGCCTCCTGCTAACACGTTGCGTATCAGGTGGTGGTGCAGTTAGCTGTGGCGTGTTGACAAAAGTTTTCCACATCTCTGCCATGCTAACCCTGCCCTCAGAGGAGCTGGCCGTGACACAGCTGCCTTGGCGACCTCTTGCTCCTCCTCTGCCTTGGCCTTGGGCTTCCACTTGTTCCCCTGTGACATTTGGGAATGCTCTCAGTAGCGCGTCTACCAACGTGCGCTTGTACTCGCGCATCTTCCTATCACGCTCCAGTGCAGGAAGTAAGGTGGGCACATTGTCTTTGTAGCGTGGATCCAGCAGGGTGGCAACCCAGTAGTCCGCACAGGTTAAAATGTGGGCAACTCTGCTGTCGTTGTGCAGGCACTGCAGCATGTAGTCGCTCATGTGTGCCAGGCTGCCCAGGGGTAAGGACAAGCTGTCCTCTGTGGGAGGCGTATCGTCATCGTCCTGCCTTTCCCCCCAGCCACGCACCAGTGATGGACCCGAGCTGCGTTGGGTGCCACCCCGCTGTGACCATGCTTCATCCTCATCCTCCTCCACCTCCTCCTCATCCTCGTCCTCCTCGTCCTCCAGTAGTGGGCCCTGGCTGGCCACATTTGTACCTGGCCTCTGCTGTTGCCAAAAACCTCCCTCTGAGTCACTTCGAAGAGACTGGCCTGAAAGTGCTAAAAATGACCCCTCTTCCTCCTCCTCCTCCTCCTCCTCCTGGGCCACCTCCTCTTCCATCATCGCCCTAAGTGTTTTCTCAAGGAGACATAGAAGTGGTATTGTAACGCTGATAACGGTGTCATCGCCACTGGCCATGTTGGTGGAGTACTCGAAACAGCGCAACAGGGCACACAGGTCTCGCATGGAGGCCCAGTCATTGGTGGTGAAGTGGTGCTGTTCTGTAGTGCGACTGACCCGTGCGTGCTGCAGCTGAAACTCCACTATGGCCTGCTGCTGCTCGCACAGTCTGTCCAGCATGTGCAAGGTGGAGTTCCACCTGGTGGGCACGTCGCATATGAGGCGGTGAGCGGGAAGGCCGAAGTTACGCTGTAGCGCAGACAGGCGAGCAGCGGCAGGATGTGAACGCCGGAAGCGCGAACAGACGGCCCGCACTTTATGCAGCAGCTCTGACATGTCGGGGTAGTTGTGAATGAACTTCTGCACCACCAAATTCAGCACATGCGCCAAGCAAGGGATGTGCGTCAAATTGGCTAGTCCCAGAGCTGCAACGAGATTTCGCCCATTATCACACACCACCAGGCCGGGCTTGAGGCTCACCGGCAGCAACCACTCGTCGGTCTGTTGTTCAATACCCCGCCACAACTCCTGTGCGGTGTGGGGCCTGTCCCCCAAACATATGAGTTTCAGAATGGCCTGCTGACGTTTACCCCGGGCTGTGCTGAAGTTGGTGGTGAAGGTGTGTGGCTGACTGGATGAGCAGGTGGAAGAAGAGGAGGAGGAAGCCGAGAAGGAGGAGGTGGCAACAGGAGGCAAAGAATGTTGCCCTGCGATCCTTGGCGGCGGAAGGACGTGCGCCAAACAGCTCTCCGCCTGGGGCCCAGCTGCCACTACATTTACCCAGTGTGCAGTTAGGGAGATATAGCGTCCCTGGCCGTGCTTACTGGTCCACGTATCTGTGGTTAGGTGGACCTTGCTACAGATGGCGTTGCGCAGTGCACACTTGATTTTATCGGATACTTGGTTGTGCAGGGAAGGCACGGCTCTCTTGGAGAAGTAGTGCCGGCTGGGAACAACATACTGTGGGACAGCAAGCGACATGAGCTGTTTGAAGCTGTCTGTGTCCACCAGCCTAAATGACAGCATTTCATAGGCCAGTAGTTTAGAAATGCTGGCATTCAGGGCCAGGGATCGAGGGTGGCTAGGTGGGAATTTACGCTTTCTATCAAATGTTTGTGAGATGGAGAGCTGAACGCTGGCGTGTGACATGGTTGAGACGCTTGGTGACGGAGGTGGTGGTGGTGGTGTTGGTGGTACATCCCCTGTTTGCTGGGCGGCAGGTGCCAACGTTCCTCCAGAGGCGGAGGAAGAGGCCGAGGCGGCAGCAGCAGAATAGGCCGAGGCGGCAGCAGCAGAAGAGGTAGCAGGGGGAGCCTGAGTGACTTCCTTGGTTTTAAGGTGTTTACTCCACTGCAGTTCATGCTTTGCATGCAGGTGCCTGGTCATGCAGGTTGTGCTCAGGTTCAGAACGTTAATGCCTCGCTTCAGGCTCTGATGGCACAGCGTGCAAACCACTCGGGTCTTGTCGTCAGCACATTGTTTGAAGAAGTGCCATGCCAGGGAACTCCTTGAAGCTGCCTTTGGGGTGCTCGGTCCCAGATGGCGGCGGTCAGTAGCAGGCGGAGTCTCTTGGCGGCGGGTGTTCTGCTTTTGCCCACTGCTCCCTCTTTTGCTACGCTGTTGGCTCGGTCTCACCACTGCCTCTTCCTCCGAACTGTGAAAGTCAGTGGCACGACCTTCATTCCATGTGGGGTCTAGGACCTCATCGTCCCCTGCATCGTCTTCCACCCAGTCTTGATCCCTGACCTCCTGTTCAGTCTGCACACTGCAGAAAGACGCAGCAGTTGGCACCTGTGTTTCGTCATCATCAGAGACATGCTGAGGTGGTATTCCCATGTCCTCATCATCAGGAAACATAAGTGGTTGTGCGTCAGTGCATTCTATGTCTTTCACCGCTGGGGAAGGGCTAGGTGGATGCCCTTGGGAAACCCTGCCAGCGGAGTCTTCAAACAGCATAAGAGACTGCTGCATAACTTGAGGCTGAGACAGTTTCCCTGGTATGCATGGGGGTGATGTGACAGACTGATGGGGTTGGTTTTCAGGCGCCATCTGTGCGCTTTCTGCAGAAGACTGGGTGGGAGATAATGTGAACGTGCTGGATCCACTGTCGGCCACCCAATTGACTAATGCCTGTACCTGCTCAGGCCTTACCATCCTTAGAACGGCATTGGGCCCCACCATATATCGCTGTAAATTCTGGCGGCTACTGGGACCTGAGGTAGTTGGTACACTAGGACGTGTGGATGTGGCAGAACGGCCACGTCCTCTCCCAGCACCAGAGGGTCCACTAACACCACCACGACCATGTCCACGTCCGCGTCCCTTACTAGATGTTTTTCTCATTGTTATGGTTCACCACAACAACAAATATATTATTTGGCCCAATGTATTGTATTCAAATTCAGCGGGATATAAATTTGAGGCCTAGTATTTAGGCGCTGGGTGACCGGTATGGATTTAGTGACAGAATTAGACTTGGAAATGCACAGAAGCGTGTGTGTGAAGTTATTCTGAATGACCCTATGTGCACCTTGAATATTATATACCCTTTTTGGGATAGATTTCAAATAGCTCTGATATAGCAGGAACCACTAAATTATGAAATTGCTAAATTGGGAATTGTATTTCAACCCAGAACAAAAAATGTGCTTTGACGGACACTAAATATCTTGCCCAGCAACAACAGTACAGCGGTAACGAGAGATTTAGCAGGATATAAATTTGAGGCCTAGTATTTAGGCGCTGGGTGACAGGTATGGGTTTAGTGACAGAATTAGACTTGGAAATACACAGTAGCGGGTGTGTGTGAAGTTATTCTGAATGACCCAATGTGCACCTTGAATATTATATACCCTTTTAGGGATAGATTTCAAATAGCTCTGATATAGCAGAAACCACTAAATTATGAAATTGCTAAATTGGGAATTGTACTTCAACCCAGAACAAAAAATGTGCTTTGACGGACACTAAATAACTTTCCCAGCTACAACAGGACAGCGGTAACGAGAGATTTAGCGGGATATAAATTTGAGGCCTAGTATTTAGGCGCTGGGTGACAGGTATGGGTTTAGTGACAGAATTAGACTTGGAAATACACAGTAGCGGGTGTGTGTGAAGTTATTCTGAATGACCCTATGTGCACCTTCAATATGATCTACCCTTTTAGGGATAGATTTCAAATAGCTCTGATATAGCAGAAACCACTAAATTATGAAATTGCTAAATTGGGAATTGTATTTCAACCCAGAACAAAAAATGTGCTTTGACGGACACTAAATAACTTTCCCAGCTACAACAGGACAGCGGTAACGAGAGATTTAGCAGGATATAAATTTGAGGCCTAGTATTTAGGCGCTGGGTGACAGGTATGGGTTTAGTGACAGAATTAGACTTGAAAATACACAGTAGCGGGTGTGTGTGAAGTTATTCTGAATGACCCAATGTGCACCTTGAATATTATATACCCTTTTAGGGATAGATTTCAAATAGCTCTGATATAGCAGAAACCACTAAATTATGAAATTGCTAAATTGGGAATTGTACTTCAACCCAGAACAAAAAATGTGCTTTGACGGACACTAAATAACTTTCCCAGCTACAACAGGACAGCGGTAACGAGAGATTTAGCAGGATATAAATTTGAGGCCTAGTATTTAGGCGCTGGGTGACAGGTATGGGTTTAGTGACAGAATTAGACTTGAAAATACACAGTAGCGGGTGTGTGTGAAGTTATTCTGAATGACCCAATGTGCACCTTGAATATTATATACCCTTTTAGGGATAGATTTCAAATAGCTCTGATATAGCAGAAACCACTAAATTATGAAATTGCTAAATTGGGAATTGTACTTCAACCCAGAACAAAAAATGTGCTTTGACGGACACTAAATAACTTTCCCAGCTACAACAGGACAGCGGTAACGAGAGATTTAGCGGGATATAAATTTGAGGCCTAGTATTTAGGCGCTGGGTGACAGGTATGGGTTTAGTGACAGAATTAGACTTGGAAATACACAGTAGCGGGTGTGTGTGAAGTTATTCTGAATGACCCTATGTGCACCTTCAATATGATCTACCCTTTTAGGGATAGATTTCAAATAGCTCTGATATAGCAGAAACCACTAAATTATGAAATTGCTAAATTGGGAATTGTATTTCAACCCAGAACAAAAAATGTGCTTTGACGGACACTAAATAACTTTCCCAGCTACAACAGGACAGCGGTAACGAGAGATTTAGCAGGATATAAATTTGAGGCCTAGTATTTAGGCGCTGGGTGACAGGTATGGGTTTAGTGACAGAATTAGACTTGAAAATACACAGTAGCGGGTGTGTGTGAAGTTATTCTGAATGACCCAATGTGCACCTTGAATATTATATACCCTTTTAGGGATAGATTTCAAATAGCTCTGATATAGCAGAAACCACTAAATTATGAAATTGCTAAATTGGGAATTGTACTTCAACCCAGAACAAAAAATGTGCTTTGACGGACACTAAATAACTTTCCCAGCTACAACAGGACAGCGGTAACGAGAGATTTAGCAGGATATAAATTTGAGGCCTAGTATTTAGGCGCTGGGTGACAGGTATGGGTTTAGTGACAGAATTAGACTTGAAAATACACAGTAGCGGGTGTGTGTGAAGTTATTCTGAATGACCCAATGTGCACCTTGAATATTATATACCCTTTTAGGGATAGATTTCAAATAGCTCTGATATAGCAGAAACCACTAAATTATGAAATTGCTAAATTGGGAATTGTACTTCAACCCAGAACAAAAAATGTGCTTTGACGGACACTAAATAACTTTCCCAGCTACAACAGGACAGCGGTAACGAGAGATTTAGCGGGATATAAATTTGAGGCCTAGTATTTAGGCGCTGGGTGACCGGTATGGATTTAGTGACAGAATTAGACTGGGATATGGCCAAAAAATAACCACACTATTGCTGGTTAAATGCACTTGGTGACGGGCGCAGCTTGCCCCTGATGTAGTATATGGCCAAAAAATGAACAGACTATTGCTGGTTAAATGCACTTGGTGTCACAGCTTGACCAACCACACTACTGAGGGTTAAATGCACTTGGTGACGGGCGCAGCTTTCCCCTGATGTAGTATATGGCCAAAAAATAAACAGACTATTGCTGGTTAAATGCACTTGGTGTGACAGCTTCACCCTGATGTAGGCTTTAGCCAGAAAACAACCACACCATTGAGGGTTAAATGCACTTGGTGACAGGCGCAGCTTGCCCCTGATTTTGTATATGGCCAAAAAATGAACAGACTATTGCTGGTTAAATGCACTTGGTGTGACAGCTTCACCCTGATGTAGGCTTTAGCCAAAAAACAACCACACCATTGAGGGTTAAATGCACTTGGTGACAGGCGCAGCTTGCCCCTGATTTTGTATATGGCCAAAAAATGAACAGACTATTGCTGGTTAAATGCACTTGGTGTGACAGCTTCACCCTGATGTAGGCTTTAGCCAAAAAACAACCACACCATTGAGGGTTAAATGCACTTGGTGACAGGCGCAGCTTGCCCCTGATTTTGTATATGGCCAAAAAATGAACAGACTATTGCTGGTTAAATGCACTTGGTGTGACAGCTTCACCCTGATGTAGGCTTTAGCCAAAAAACAACCACACCATTGAGGGTTAAATGCACTTGGTGACAGGCGCAGCTTGCCCCTGATTTTGTATATGGCCAAAAAATGAACAGACTATTGCTGGTTAAATGCACTTGGTGTGACAGCTTCACCCTGATGTAGGCTTTAGCCAAAAAACAACCACACCATTGAGGGTTAAATGCACTTGGTCGCAGCTTGTGCTGGCGCACCACAAGACACAAAATGGCCGCCGATCACCCCAGAAAAATGTGACTGACAAACGGTCTGGGCAGCCTAAAAACAGTGAGCAATTGAGGATCAGCAGCTCAATGATCCACAGCTGCAGATCGATCAGTTAATCAAGTCCTTTGGAGGAGTTAATCTGCCTAATCTCGCCCTACTGTCGCAGCCGCAACCTCTCCCTACGCTAATCAGAGCAGAGTGACGGGCGGCGCTATGTGACTCCAGCTTAAATAGAGGCTGGGTCACATGGTGCTCTGGCCAATCACAGCCATGCCAATAGTAGGCATGGCTGTGATGGCCTCTTGGGGCAAGTAGTATGACGCTTGTTGATTGGCTGCTTTGCAGCCTTTCAAAAAGCGCCAAGAAAGCGTCACAAAAGCGCCAAGAAAGCGACGAACACCGAACCCGAACCCGGACTTTTACGAAAATGTCCGGGTTCGGGTCCGTGTCACGGACACCCCAAAATTCGGTACGAACCCGAACTATACAGTTCGAGTTCGCTCATCCCTACTCATGTCCAGATATTGAGGACAGTGTTGCTGTGCAGTCCCCTATATACAGAATAAGAGCACCATATTGAGCACTACCACTCATGTCCAGATATTGAGGACAGTGTTGCTGTGCAGTCCCCTATATACAGAATAAGAGCACTATATTGAGCACTACCACTCATGTCCAGATATTGAGGACAGTGTTGCTGTGCATTCCCCTATATACAGAATAAGAGCACTATATTGAGCACTACCACTCACGTCCAGATATTGAGGGCAGTGTTGCTGTGCAGTCCCCTATATACAGAATAAGAGCACTATATTGAGCACTACCACTCATGTCCAGATATTGAGGACAGTGTTGCTGTGCAGTCCCCTATATACAGAATAAGAGCACCATATTGAGCACTACCACTCATGTCCAGATATTGAGGACAGTGTTGCTGTGCAGTCCCCTATATACAGAATAAGAGCACCATATTGAGCACTACCACTCATGTCCAGATATTGAGGACAGTGTTGCTGTGCAGTACCTTATATATAGAATAAGAGCACCATATTGAGCACTACCACTCATGTCCAGATATTGAAGACAGTGTTGCTGTGCAGTCCCCTATATACAGAATAAGAGCACCATATTGAGCACTACCACTCATGTCCAGATATTGAGGACAGTGTTGCTGTGCAGACCCCTATATACAGAATAAGAGCACTATATTGAGCACTACCACTCATGTCTAGATATTGAGGACAGTGTTGCTGTGCAGTCCCCTATATACAGAATAAGAGCACTATATTGAGCACTACCACTCATGTCCAGATATTGAGGACAGTGTTGCTGTGCAGTCCCCTATATACAGTATAAGAGCACTATATTGAGCACTACCACTCATGTCCAGATATTGAGGACAGTGTTGCTGTGCAGTCCCCTATATACAGTATAAGAGCACTATATTGAGCACTACCACTCATGTCCAGATATTGAGAACAGTGTTTCTGTGCAGTCCTCTATATACAGAATAAGAGCACTATATTGAGCACTACCACTCATGTCCAGATATTGAGGACAGTGTTGCTGTGCAATCCCCTATATACAGAATAAGAGCACTATATTGAGCACTACCACTCATGTCCAGATTTTGAGGACAGTGTTGCTGTGCAGTCCCCTATATACAGAATAAGAGCACCATATTGAGCACTACCACTCATGTCCAGATATTGAGGACAGTGCTGCTGTGCAGTCCCCTATATACAGAATAAGAGCACTATATTGAGCACTACCACTCATGTCCAGATATTGAGGACAGTGTTGCTGTGCAGTCCCCTATATACGGAATAAGAGCAGTATATTGAGCACTACCACTCATGTCCAGATATTGAGGACAGTGTTGCTGTGCAGTCCCCTATATACAGAATAAGAGCACCATATTGAGCACTACCACTCATGTCCAGATATTGAGGACAGTGTTGCTGTGCAGTCCCCTATATACAGAATAAGAGCACTATATTGAGCACTACCACTCATGTCCAGATATTGAGGACAGTGTTGCTGTGCAGTCCCCTATATACAGAATAAGAACACTATATTGAGCACTACCACTCATGTCCAGATATTGAGGACAGTGTTGCTGTGCAGTCCCCTATATACAGAATAAGAGCACTATATTGAGCACTACCACTCATGTCCAGATATTGAGGACAGTGTTGCTGTGCAGTCCCCTATATACGGAATAAGAGCAGTATATTGAGCACTACCACTCATGTCCAGATATTGAGGACAGTGTTGCTGTGCAGTCCCCTATATACAGAATAAGAGCACCATATTGAGCACTACCACTCATGTCCAGATATTGAGGACAGTGTTGCTGTGCAGTCCCCTATATACAGAATAAGAGCACTATATTGAGCACTACCACTCATGTCCAGATATTGAGGACAGTGTTGCTGTGCAGTCCCCTATATACAGAATAAGAACACTATATTGAGCACTACCACTCATGTCCAGATATTGAGGACAGTGTTGCTGTGCAGTCCCCTATATACAGAATAAGAGCACTATATTGAGCACTACCACTCATGTCCAGATATTGAGGACAGTGTTGCTGTGCAGTCCCCTATATACAGAATAAGAGCACCATATTGAGCACTACCACTCATGTCCAGATATTGAGGACAGTGTTGCTGTGCAGTCCCCTATATACAGAATAAGAGCACTATATTGAGCACTACCACTCATGTCCAGATTTTGAGGACAGTGTTGCTGTGCAGTCCCCTATATACAGTATAAGAGCACTATATTGAGCACTACCACTCATGTCCACATTTTGAGGACAGTGTTGCTGTGCAGTCCCCTATATACAGAATAAGAGCACCATATTGAGCACTACCACTCATGTCCAGATATTGAGGACAGTGTTGCTGTGCAATCCCCTATATACAGAATAAGAGCAGTATATTGAGCACTACCACTCATGTCCAGATATTGAGGACAGTGTTGCTGTGCAGTCCCCTATATACAGAATACGAGCACCATATTGAGCACTACCACTCATGTCCAGATATTGAGGACAGTGTTGCTGTGCAGTCCCCTATATACAGAATAAGAGCACTATATTGAGCACTACCACTCATGTCCAGATATTGAGGACAGTGTTGCGGTGCAGTCCCCTATATACAGAATAAGAGCACTATATTGAGCACTACCACTCATGTCCAGATATTGAGGACAGTGTTGCTGTGCAGTCCCCTATATACAGAATAAGAGCACCATATTGAGCACTACCACTCATGTCCAGATATTGAGGACAGTGTTGCTGTGCAGTCCCCTATATACAGAATAAGAGCACTATATTGAGCACTACCACTCATGTCCAGATTTTGAGGACAGTGTTGCTGTGCAGTTCCCTATATACAGAATAAGAGCACTATATTGAGCACTACCACTCATGTCCAGATTTTGAGGACAGTGTTGCTGTGCAGTCCCCTATATACAGAATAAGAGCACCATATTGAGCACTACCACTCATGTCCAGATATTGAGGACAGTGTTGCTGTGCAGTCCCCTATATACAGAATAAGAGCACTATATTGAGCACTACCACTCATGTCCAGATATTGAGGACAGTGTTGCTGTGCAGTCCCCTATATACAGAATAAGAGCACCATATTGAGCACTACCACTCATGTCCAGATATTGAGGACAGTGTTGCTGTGCAGTCCCCTATATACAGAATAAGAGCACCATATTGATCACTACCACTCATGTCCAGATATTGAGGACAGTGTTGCTGTGCAGTCCCCTATATACAGAATAAGAGCACTATATTGAGCACTACCACTCATGTCCAGATTTTGAGGACCGTGTTGCTGTGCAGTCCCCTATATACAGAATAAGAGCACCATATTGAGCACTACCACTCATGTCCAGATATTGAGGACAGTGTTGCTGTGCAGTCCCCTATATACAGAATAAGAGCACTATATTGAGCACTACCACTCATGTCCAGATATTGAGGACAGTGTTGCTGTGCAGTCCCCTATATACAGAATAAGAGCACCATATTGAGCACTACCACACATGTCCAGATATTGAGGACAGTGTTGCACACATGACCATATTCCAAAGGTCCTTTATCCTCTCCACATCTCCAGCAGTTCAGGGTTGAAAGCTAAATTGGTGCCCCCACAGTCCAAGCACAGTGCCTTTTGAGTCCAGAGGCTCAGTTTGTCTAATGAACGGTGTGCCCTGTGCTGATATCAGTACAGGGAATGAACATGATGCAGACACTGCGCATGCGCTAGCTCGCGCATTACGAGATTTCGGCGCTCCAGCTCTGTGACGTCAGCCAGCAAGGAGGAGATTCGGAGGACGCGGGGCGGTGCTGGGCTCCTTTCCGCTTGACTCATCTCCGGATACAGGACTCATATCAGGTCATTTGCATATCAATCAAAACTGTTTTTTAACACAATAAAAGCACACAGAGCTATAGGGACTGGGTACTGCAGATGTGCTAGTGGCCATCTAGCAGCCCATGTCCCCAGCTCTATGGCCAAAATCCTGGTGACAGGTTCCCTTTAAAATTTTATTTTCTATTTTTCAAACAAAAAATATACTTTTATTTTAACAGTTCCACTAGAGGACTTGAACTTACAATCTTCAGATTTCTGGTAAAATACATTACCGTATTACAATACATCTGTGTTTTATTGTATTTAAGCTGTTAGCATTACACTGACAGTTTGCCTATTAGACCCTGCTACTTGTAGAGTTTGTACATGTCAACTCCAGAGTCTATTGTTAGGCCTCCAGTTGCCATGGCTACCACTCAGACTTGCAGTCGTGTCTCAGGGTGCCCAAAGGGCACAGAGAGGGCTCGCCTCTTTCTGTAAACCATCTAGATGCCATAGTCACTACCAACCTCAGCAACCTCTTCTTAGATAACAAAATTACAATGTCTTGACCACTCGATTCTGAGGTATAGTTACCAACAGATGATGTTGGATGGTTCCAGATGTTGGATGTCAGATTTGGGGAGTTTATTGTGAGACTGTGTGAGACAAAGTAGTCTGGTTTGTGGTCTCTGCGAGATGAACAGGGACGTGACCTACATAGCTTTTTACATTGTTCATTATTCTTTTAACCCCTTACCAACATATGGCATACTACAAAGTCATAGCAGAAAGTGACTTCCGACAAATTGACATAGAAGTACATCATGATGATCGGTTAAGCACAGGAGCTGTGCATGCCAGATCAATGCAGGGCCCCAGCTGTGACTGACAGCTGGGCCCCTGCTGTAACCGCTGGCATCACTGTAAAAGCCAATGCCAGCAGATTAACCCCTTATATGCCGCGATCAACGCTGACCGTGGCATATAAGAGGATCACAGAGGGAGGGGGCTTCCTCTGACTTTCCATAAGCCTGTTGCGCTGAGGTGACAGGGGACCAATGGCTGCCATGGCCTCGGCATGTGTCATATTTGGAAACATGTGAGATCGAGCCCACAGACTGGGTCTCACAGGCACACTGTCAGTATGAAACTGACAATTTCAATGTAGTACAATACAGTATGTATTGAAATTTACAAAATGACACCAACATAAAGTAGACATATGACAAATGTAAGGTAATAACAAATTTATGAGGTATCACTATCTGTACTAAAAGCAGAGAAATTTAAATTTAGAAAATTGCTAATTTTTCTAAATTTTTGTTAAAGTTTGGAAAATAATAAAGGTGAAATATATTGACTCAAATCAGCCACTGTCATGAAGAGCAATGTGTCACGAAAAAACAGTATCAGAATGGCTTGGATAAGTAAAAGTGTTCCATAGGTATTAGCACATAAAGTGGCACGTCAGATTTGCTAACAATGGCCTGGTCAGAAAGGTGAATACTGGCCTGGGGTATAAGAGGTAAATTTTTTATTTTTTTGTTTTGTTTGAGAGCCGCGGTCCTGCTCTAACAGCCCAGACCAGCAGGAGTGCAGATCCGGGCTGTTTAACACTTTACATGCCATGGGTAATGGTGCCCGCCACATGCAAAGTGCTGACAGAGGGAGCGGACTCCCTCTATCTCCCATCGGCACCCCGCAAATGCGATCGCGGGGTGCCGACGTGTGTGAAGGTTGCCTGGGGTCTAATGTAGGCCCCAGAACAGCCTTAAGTAATTTCCTGCAGGCTGCGCCTCTCTGGCACAGCCTGCTGGTCAATCTCAGAATAGCATTGCCATTAAAATGCAATGCACTATAGGGATAGTGCATTGCATTATAAAAGCAATCAAAAAGCTGTCTGTAGTCCCCTTGTGGGACTATTAAATGGTAAAAAAAGTAAAAAAAAACAAACATTTATTCAATAAAAAATCCCATAAAAAAAAGAATACGCTTTTCAATAAAAAAAAATTGAAAATACATTTTTTCCCCGTATGTTTGGTATTGCCGCATCCGTAACGACCCAAACTACATAAATATTATGTAAATTATCCCCAAAATGGTTGCAATAAAATAGATCACCCCACTAAAAAATGAGCCCTCACACAGCTCCATAGACATAACCATAAAAAGGTTATGGGTGTCAGAATACAATAAGGTTTACAATATATTTATTTTCAGTATTAAAACACAAGAATAACTATATAAATGTGGTATTTCTGTAATGGTACTGACCTGGAGAATGAAGAGCACAAGTCAGTCTTATTGCATATTGAACACTGTGAAAACAAAACCCATAAAACTGGTGCCGTATTGCATATTTTTTTATTTTTTTGCAATTCCACCCTATTTAGAATATTTACAGTCAGTTTTTTACAGGGGAAATTGCCATGTCAGGAAGGGGTTAAGCATTTTTATTGGCCGCTTTTCCATCAGTTTTAAATTTTTATTTGTGGCTTTGTCATTTATGCTTTTATTTTTAATATAGTTGTCATTTTTGTTTATTCATTTTATTTCACAACTGGCTTTAATAATATAAGCCTTTCACATTGAGTTTTGACCAATTCACAAGGCCATATCCGTTTTGCGGTCCGCAAAATGTGGATCTGCAAAACTCTTATACTGGACGTGTATTTTCCACATTTTACTGTCCCGCATATTATGCCCTATGTTAAAAAATAGAACATAATTAACGAATCTAAATCCCAGATATTAGCTATCAAAATCCCCCCTTCATTGAGGACAATCCTGGAAGTCGAATTCCCTTTTCAATGGGCAGCTGAATCTATCACATATTTGGGAGTTCAAATCTGTTTCCCGCTTTCTCACTTAGTCAAAACTAACTATGATGCGCTCTATAACTCTCTTCAAACCGACCTGAATAATTACTCCAAATTAGACTTATCCTGGTTAGGGAGGGTAGTTATCTATAAAATGATGGTGCTTCCAAAAATTCTGTATTTATTTCGCACTCTCCCTATTCCTATTCCTGTTTCAGTCTTTGCAAGATTTAAAATCCAATTACTTTCCTTTATTTGGAACAAAGGCCCTCACAGAATAGCAGCTTCTATTCTTTACAGTCATAGGATGCATGGAGGTTTAGGGGTTCCAAATCTTCAAGGATATTACAATGCGTTTGTTTTCAAGCAACTGAAGTTTTGGTGCAGTCAGGTACAAACCCCAAGCTGGCAAAAGATAGAGGTAGATCTTAACAAAGGGAGATCTCTTTACTCTCTTCTCTTAGTGCACGCTATAGACGACAATTTTCCATTACCTTCAACATTGACTCTGAAAGCGTCAGTTCAGACATGGAAACTGCTGCTTCATGGGGTGGGTCCGACGTCTCCAATGAGAAACATAAAGTTACCTATAGAAATCCTACAATACTATTTGTCAGATTTCTCGGTAAATATTTGGCGAAAATCTGGTATACATGTGCTTAATGACTTTTATGACAATGATAATCTTAAATCATTTCCAAGCCTACAAGCCTCGTACAAAATACCAGATACACTTTATTATCAGTACACTAGGCTCGCTCACTGTTTAACTAAAGGGCTAAAAAGAATTGCCAGGCTTCCAGTAGTTCTTCTTAATGCTATACTCTATACTCAAAGTGATACACGTATACCTACCAGCTCAATATATAAAACAGTCATGGGTGATGAACTTCTTTCAAAAAGAGCTCATTTTCTAAATTGGGAAAAGGATCTGAAGGTCTCATATTTTACGAGGAAATGGCAGACAGCCATTAGAATTACCCTACAGACTGCAAAATGTTCAAATCTGGTGGAGGGTTACCTTAAACTGCTTTCTAGATGGTATTTTACCCCAGCCAAACTTTCCAGGTTCTTTCCCAGTGTTGAAAATGTGTGTTGGCGTTGTCAAAGGATGCCTGGTAATCAGGTGATTTTCCTATTTCATGACGTAAAGTCATGATTTTATTAAAGACACGGAGGCGAGTATTGCTATTCTCCTTCTTTACTCTGACCAATAGCAGCAAAGAACAAATAAAAATATTGAAACATGTCATCAGCCCCTCCCCCATAGTCTCTCTATAACAGGCCACACCGCCTGCAAATCCTCCTCTTTCTTTGTAAATCCGAACCGAACAGTCCAACCGAACCGCCAACCAGGAACCGGAACAGCCTGGGAACAAAAGCGCCATCCATCCGGAAGCGAACAGGAACACCAGGAACAACCTTGAAGAACCTCCTGAAGCTGTCCACGTCACATGACCGGCTGGAACCGAACTGCCGACCCTCCGAACCAGGACGTAGAACAAAGGACACCACGGAACCGACCGATCTCAACCTGAAAAAAGGCGAAAACAGAGCCATGATAGAAGAAAATTGGTGCATTGTATTCACAAACAAATGGTTGCGACAAACCTACTCAGGAAAAAACTCATAGAGTTAAAACAATATGCAAATGACATACAACCAAATCATTCCAATTTTAAAACCCACATAGGGAGGGAAAACGTAGGGTGGGCAATACTCGCCTCCGTGTCTTTAATAAAATCATGACTTTACGTCATGAAATAGGAAAATCACCTGATTTTATTACAAGACCCGGAGGCTCATATTGCAAGTTCAAAGTTAAGAGAAATTCCCAATAATTGACGAAAAAATGTGAGGACCTGGACGGAAGTAAAAATTCCCTGAACGTGGAGACTCTGGACCAATCCGCCAGTTTCAAAATGTCCTCCAGTCTGGCGCCAGAAACCGCCAAAGAGGTAGCAGAAGCCCCCCTAGCAGAATGCGCCGAAAAAACAGAAGTATCCACGCCCGCAAGCTCCATGATCCACTTCATCCACCTAGCCAGCGTGGGAGTGGTCACTGGGGCAAAAGGACGAATGGTCGAAAGGAAAAGATGCGGGAACTCACGTGACCGATGCGGAGAAGTGCGAGCCTCATACTCCCTGAGGCAGGCCACTGGGCAAAGTGAAGGTGAAGCCTGGAAAGCAGGATAAGCCACCGAACGGATGTGGGTCTTAGTCCTCCTCGAGATGTCAAAAGAGACCCCCTCCGGGGTGTACGAGCGTGCATCATAGTCCAAAGCCCGGACGTCTGAAACCCGCTTGCAGGAAATCAGACAAAAGAGAGTGACGAGTTTCGCCGACAGTTGCCGAAGGGAAAGGTCCGTATTCTGAGGCCAGGAAGACAAAAAAGAAAGGATACAAGACACATCCCACGTGGCAGAAAATCTAGGTCTAGGAGGACGAGACATCCGAGAACCGCGCAGGAGGCGACATACTAAAGGATGTTGACCCGCAGGGGTACCATCAAAACCTTGGTGAGAGGCAGAAATAGCCGATCTGAACAGGCTGATTGTGCGGTAAGCCTTGCCCTGGTCAAATAAAGAAGAAAGGAAATGCAAGACCTCCGTCACAGGTGCCGATACGGGATCCAAGTCCCTAGCCACGCACCAGCGAGCCCAAGATCCCCAGGCCGATCTGTAAGATCTTCTGGTGCCAGGGGCCCACGCATTTTCCAAGAGGACTCTAGCTGTTCCCGAAACTCCTGGGACCTCCCAGGGTCCCCTGAAATCCGACATGCCAGCAGGCGCAGGGATCCGTCTAGGAGAAGAGGATGTGGTTGATGATTCGGACCTCGGAGGAGAGTCTGAGACGTCGGGAGCAGGTACGGGATCTCTATCATCATCTCCAGAATGTGGGGAAACCATGACTGGGAGTTCCAAAATGGGACCAGCAGCACCAGATCCGCCGAATAACGTCGCACCTGAATCAGGGTCCTGGGGATCAGCTGAAATGGAGGAAACGCGTAAAGCAGATCTCTGGACCAATCCTGCAGAAAAGCGTCCACCGCTTCGGCTTCCGGGTCCGGGCGCCAACTGTAAAAACGTCGCAGTTGCGAGTTGAGACGGGAAGCAAACAGGTCGATGCAGCAAGGACCCCAAATTGACATTAAGGAACGGAACACCGCGGGATCCAACTGCCAGTCGCTGGAATCGGAAAGATACCGAGAGCTCCAATCCGCATGAATGTTCTGGACGCCAGGGAGATATTCCGCCAAAACAACCAACTCCTTGTCTAGACAGTAGTCCCAGAAATCCTTCGCCAGACGAGACAAGATGGTGGAGCGGGTTCCGCCCATGCCATTGATGTACCTCACCGCTGACACGTTGTCCATGCGAAGTTGGATGCAGGATCTGGCCGTGTCTTTCGTGAAACTCTTGATTGCAAATGATCCAGCCAACAGTTCCAGCGCATTGATGTGGAACCTCGCCTCGGCCTCTGACCAACCGCCTCCGGTCGTGATCCCCTCGCAGTGAGCTCCCCAGCCCGACAGGCTGGCATCCGAATCTACCACGAAATCCGGACGATGGCCGAAGATCGCCTTGCCGTTCCAAGCACGTAGATTGTGGATCCACCAGGATAGTTCCTCCTTGGTCTCCTCGTCCAGCGAGATCCAATCCGCATAGGAAGCCCCCGCCCGAAGGTGGGAGATCTTCAGGCGCTGTAGAGCCCGGTAGTGAAGCGGGGCTGGGAAAACCGCCTGGATAGACGAGGCCAGCAGCCCTATGATCCTGGCTAGATGGCGTAGAGGGATCTGGGAAGACGACCGGGCTTTGCACAACTCCTTCCGTATGGACCGAACCTTGGCCGGAGGCAGGCTGAGCGTCCCTGCCGTGGCATCCACCAGAAACCCCAAGAACTCCATCACGTGAGACGGGGTGAGGCAAGACTTCTCCTGATTGAGGAGGAAACCCAGATCTGACAGAAGATCCATGGTCCAGCGAAGATGATCCAGTAATACTGACCGATTCTGGGCCATGATCAGAATGTCGTCCAGATATATGATGAGACGAACTCCACGACTGCGCAGTCACGCCATAGCCGGACGCATCAGCTTGGTGAAACACCAGGGAGCTGAAGAGAGGCCGAACGGGAGGCACGTGAATCGCCAAATCCTGTCCTGCCAAGAGAAACAGAGAAGGTTCCTGGACGAAGTCCTCTACTGGGACAGTAAGATAAGCGTCCTTCAAGTCCAGCTTGACCATCCAATCGCCCATCTGAAGGAGGTCCCGAAGGAGATGGATGCCCTCCATTTTGAAATGGCGGTATCTGACGAACGCGTTGAGGGCGTGTAAGTTGATAACAGGCCGAAGTTGGCCCCCCTTTTTTGCCACTAGAAAAATATTGCTGATTATCAGGCCAGGGGACATCGGAGCCGGTTCTATGGCTCCTTTGCGGACAAGGTCCGACAGTTCTGAGTCGACCAGTATGCGGTTCTCTGCTGAGAGTATCGCCGGGTGCGGGGGTGGGAGGGATAGAGGAGAGGACGTCAGCTCGATATGGAAACCCCTGACCGTGGACAGGACCCAACGGTCCGAGGTGATGTGGGACCAGGCTGGGGAAAAAAGACGTAGTCTGCCCCCTACACAAGCCTTTAAAGAATTGAAATGAGTTGGTAGACTCACCGTAGGGACGTCTAGAAGACGGATTTCCTCGATATCCTCTTGGACGCCAGGAGCTTCCTCGTGAAGGGAAGAACGAAGACTGTTCTCGTCTGTGCTCCTGGAATGAAGACCTCTGG
This sequence comes from Bufo gargarizans, assembly GCF_014858855.1. Classification (NCBI taxonomy): domain Eukaryota; kingdom Metazoa; phylum Chordata; class Amphibia; order Anura; family Bufonidae; genus Bufo; species Bufo gargarizans. The sequence goes on from NC_058085.1 coordinate 125,693,671, forward strand.
GAGTAGGAGCCTCGGCCTGAACCACGGGACTGAAATTGGGCACGGCCGGACAGGCGGCCCCTGAAGCTGCCGGCCCTGGTAGAGACCCTACCGTGAAAAACTCGCTTCATGGAGGACTGGGCCTTGTCTAAGGCCGTGAAAGCCCCCACAAACCTCCCTAGGTCCTTAATGAACGATTCTCCAAATAGAAGGCCCTGGGCCTCCTTTCCAGCCTCCGTCAGAGCAAGGTTTGACAGCTTTGGCTCAATTTTGAAGAGGATGGCCTTTCGCCTCTCCATAGCCAAGGACGTATTCACGTTCCCTGCTATGCAAATGGCCCTCTGTACCCATTCGCGCAATTCCAGCGGGTCAACTTGCTTGTCCTCGGCTTTAGCTGTCTCTGCCAGGTCGAAAAGCTTAGCTAGCGGGCCAAATATGTCCAGGAGTTTATCCTGGCAGGACCGTAGCGCCGACTCCAGACCCCTACGCGGGTTCCAACCAGATTTGGCGAGGAACTGCGTCATTTTGGGGTCGACCGCTGGAGTCTCGCACACCCTGTTAGGGATGACGGGTCTGGGGCACTCCGCCCGAAGCTTATTGCGAGCCTCTTTGGAAAGAGGACATCGCACTCTAGCCTCCAAGTATTTGGAGACGTGCTCCAATGGTAACCACTCAGCCGAGCGGGGGTGGTGGAGCGAATCTGGGTCGAACAATGGTTCCCCAGAGGGATCCGTCAAAGGTGCGGGCATACCTTCTGCAGCCGACATTAGGGAGCTACACCCAGGTAGGGGGTTATCCTCCATGACCCCTGATGGGTCCTCCTCTGCCTCCTCAAAGGCGTCATCTAAAGCCTCCTCCTCGGATCCGATATCAGCGTCGGAATCCATCTCCTGCAGTGCTCTAGCACTTTTCCAGTTGCGCGTGCGTTCTGCCCGACGCGTACGGGCTCTCTTGCGCGGACCAGGCGCGCCAACATTGGTGGGAACATCATCACCTTTCTGAATTCTTTTTCTGGAGGCAGACGGCCCTGGCCCGGTGGGTGAGGACACCATGACGGGCTGCGGGGACTGAGAGGTAGTCGGATGGGCAGCTAGGGCCTGAGCGATAGTCTGGGAAATGACCGAAGTCATTGAACCCATGGCCGCAGCAATGGCGCTGGACAGCGACGCTTGAAAATCAATGGTCTGATCCCCAGGGATCGGGATATGGCCATCCTCCCCCGAAGGGGTTAATTCCACCAGAGGGACGTCCTCTGCTGCAGGGCCCTGGCCAGTATGCACATTCTTAGGCATGATGGCCTGTGCAAGTGTGTACTGATAATGGTACTGCTTAGTATAATATAATAGGCGATCTAGCCAGTTATGGTATGAGGGAAGACACAGGGTTAAAAACCCCAGTCTCAACCACACAGAAAAAACGCTAACAATGGCCGCCCAATAGAACAAGCGGCAGCCACAGGAGCGTCTGGGGAGAAGGAAACTGGTGATGGGGATTTGCCCCAGGCCAGTAACAGGGGATCGCTGCAAGAGAAGAACCTAACCGGACACCCAGGGACGGACCGAGGCAGCCGAGCTCCAGACCGAGAAGACGCACAAAGCGGAAGCGGAAGTGCCCGAGATCTCGCGAGATCTCGGGCGCGCCTGCCGGGAAGGAAGAGAGCGCAGCCGCGGCCGCACTGAGGTAAGCGGCGGCGGGAAAAAGAGCCGCCCGATTAGGAGGGGGGAACAGAAGAGGGCACAGTGAGGGAGAACCAGAGGGAGAAACAAGATGTCCGTCCTGGGATCCGAACCACCAATAGGAGACCCCAAAAGAGACCAATAAGATAGGGGGAAAGGATAAATTTAACAGGCACAGTATAAAATCACCTATATGCACCCCCAAATAGCCCCACAAGGGGAAAAAACAAATCAAGACAAATTTCCCAAAGAATATAAAAACATCAGTAAGACATAATGAGAAAACAGTAACAAAGCACTACTTATCTCTGCGGTCAGCAGCAAAGAAAGAGGAGGATTTGCAGGCGGTGTGGCCTGTTATAGAGAGACTATGGGGAGGGGCTGATGACATGTTTCAATATTTTTATTTGTTCTTTGCTGCTATTGGTCAGAGTAAAGAAGGAGAATAGCAATATGAGCCTCCGGGTCTTGTAATAAAATCTGTTTCATATTTTCTGGGAATGCGGGGGAATCTTCCCTTTTTGGGATGCAGTTGAAGGTCTGGTGAGAGAAGTGACAGGCTTCAATATAATACTCTCTCCAGCATTGGCGCTCCTCTCATTAGACCTTGACTTGTTGCCACAGAAATTTAGACTACTAACATGTCATATCCTGCTAACAGCTAAACTCTTGATTGCTAAACATTGGAAATCAGTGAAGATTCCCTCCCGTATGGACCTCATTGAAAAAGTGTCCACACATGTTATATTTGAACATTTGTCAGCCCAGAGGTCTAACAGGTTGAGACGTTTCCATTCTGCCTGGTCACTTTGGCTCACTAAATTCCCTATGCCTAACTAACCGCTACCCTAATAGGGCCCACTGATATACGAACCTCCTTCTATTGGCATCCCCTTTTATTTTTCTTATTCTCCCACGTTTTTATTATGTTTTGTTGTTTTGTTCTTGTCTTTTTCTTAAATGTCGCGGTTCTACGTTGGCAGCACCCGGGCGGATGCCGTAGAACATCCTTAACTTACAAAATAGGTCAATGTCTGTCGTAGGTGGCTGCGACCACTGTATACTGTAATCTTGTGTATTGCCTTGAATATACGCTGAGAGGCTGCGTCCACTGAAATTGATTTTCATATGTTTTGCATATTTGACAATAAAAAACTTTTGTGAAAAAAAAAAATAGAACATGTCTTACTCTTGCCCGTTTTGCGGACAAGAAAAGGCATTTTTATTTTTTGTGGGGCTGCAAAATGGACATACAGATGCGGACACGGTGTACTGTCTGCATCGCTTGTGCCCCATTGAAATGAATGGGTCCGCATCAAGTCTACATTTTTATATTCTCATAATACCATATTTTATTTTCACTTTAATAAAAAAATTTATTTTAGTCTACCTTTTTACCACAACCCTCCTTTTCTTATCAGTCACATGGCATTGGCAAATTGCGGGCCCTAAACCAGCCTGTCAGTCACTTATACTGTACCATGATAATGAGTGTATGGGCTTGCGACATGTCCACAGTGTCACATCGCAAGCCGCCTGCCCTGCTTCACTATGATTATAATAATGAGAGAGCACAGCAGGGCTGGCGGCTTGCGATGTCTGTGTGATTTAGCCAATATCGCGTACGCCGCAGCCCAATCTCATTATCATGCACTGTATAGAAGTGTCAGGCTGACTAGGGGTGGCAGGGCCAGTGGCTTGCGATGTGATATCTCGCACGCCCAAGCCCCATAGTCAGTGACAGTCTGTATGCTAGCGCAGCAGGGCCGGCTTGCGTACAGCACACACGGCCCCTCCATACCTCCTCGCGTACTCGGCCCCAGAAGTTTCAGACAGTCAGCAGCACAGCAAGGATGTGTATTGGTGCTGGCTGTATCTGTGCTCCACTGGCCCACTGCACATGAAAAAGCAGTAGGCCCACCGGGAATTTCCCCGGTAAAATATATTGCCAATCCGCCTCTGCACAGAGTAGTCAGGGGCCCGGTTACAGATTTTCTATCGGGTCCATGAGCTTAATGTTAGGCCTCTGGGTAAAACTGAAGATAATTGTGTTCCTGAGCGGCAAAATTACTAAAATGGCATGTCGTCCACTATAACAAATTTTCCTCTAAAAGAGCTCCCTTTCAGAATCTGCAACACTGCATTTCTCAAGCAGTGACCTAGTGTAATAAGCCATCTAATTGCTATAACCCTCCAGATAATTATGACAAATTTAGCCAGCTTAGACTTTAAAGGGTAGTCCAAGATAAGTAAGAATCTCGGATAATCCCTACAATGTCTTAAAATGAAAAAAATATATATGATATTCTTATCCTCTAGCGGCGTTCTCTGAGGCGCTGGTCCGGTACTCCTGCTGCTGTTTGTTTTCAGCGTTGTAGTTAATAATGTGACGTGCCTGGCTTCAGCACCTCAACTCTGCAGCCAATCAATATCCTCATCACGGACGGTGATTGGCTGCAGCAGTCACCTGCCATGTCACCGCTGAAATTTGAAAACAGAGAGCGGCATGAGAGCTAGAACAGCACAGCAGAGGACGGCATCTGGGAAATAGGTGAGTACGGTATATCATTTTATAAGACATTGTAGAGGTTGCTTGAGATTTTAAATTATCTTGGACAACCCCTTTAAAGAACATTCCAGACTTCTAGTCCTAGTTACTATAAATTATATAATATGTGGAATCTCAGTTCTGGAACCTCTACCTATCTATATGACTTGGCAAATTACCATATACAAATGTTTACAAAAAGGAATATACATAATAATTATCGAGGAAATCGTTTTTTTAGTTCATTGCCAAGCCTACTCTAAGGAAGCAGAATGAACTATCTACTACAGTAAAGTAAAAAACAGAAAGCAGTAAACTGGCTGAGTCCCAAATTCTGTTCCACCCCTGTTACTCCCTACGAACTCTGCTTCTCAGTATGCGCTTGGTATGTGTTACCATGGAGCAGATTAGCCTGCTGAGATAAATATGCCTCTTTTACTGTCAGATATCTTAGTGACACAAAGGCTCTATTAAAAAATGTGAAACCTATACATTGTTTTGTTCTTTTTGATTTGTGTATGTGCATTTTTTAGTTTTTTCTAGCTGTCGTAATAGGGTTGGTATTTAGATAATCTGATGGGAACAATGTAAAAGGTGGTAAGCAGTTTCAGTATGTTTAACCCCTTCCTGATGCAGCGATTTTCTACTTTTGCGTTTCCATTTTTTCCTCCCTGCCTTGCCGGAGCCATAACTTTTTTATTTTTCCATTCATATAGCCACATAAGAATTTTTAATTTTTTTTGCAAAACAAGTTGTACTTTCTAATGGCACTATTTAATAATTCATAGAATGTGTGGCAAGCAGGAAAAAAAATTCAAATGGGTGGAATTTGGGGGAAAAAAAGCAATTCCGCCACAGTTTTATGGGTTTTGTTTTTACAGCGTTGACTATGCTGTAAAACTGACTTTTGCTCTTCATTCTCAAGATCAGTACGATTACGGTGATACCACATATTTATAGTTTTACCTGCATTTTACAGAAAAAGAAAAGTTCAATTTTTTTTTATTATTTTCATCCCCATATTTTGACCCCCATAACTTTTTTATACTTATGTCAATGGAGATGTTTGGGGGCTCATTTTTAGTGGGACGATCTGTAATTTTTGATAATACCATTTTGGGGGGTGTTTGACTTCTTGATCACTTTTTTTATCACTTTTTATTCATTTTCTTGGGAGGTAAAGTAATGAAATGAATAATTTTTTTTCAATTATGCCATTCTCCTTAAAGGATACTTTTTTAATATTTTAATAGTATGGGTGTTTTTGCACATGGCAATGCACATGATGTTGATGTTTTTTTTTTAATTATTATTGTTTAAGTATTTTGATTTAGCGAAAAGGGTGGTGCTTTAAATTTTCTTTTTACTTTTTTATATGTTTTTAAACTTCTCCTCTCATCTTTCCTTTTTCTCATCCCCTGGTAAGTCTGCATTGAACTTTAATGTCATTTTCCCTGCTGGGTTTATTGAGTATTTGTTTATATTGACTATTTCACCCTGTATCTGGTCCTCCCTTGATTAGGCCATATGTAGCCCCCTCCACTCTTGGTCACACCTGATTGAACACTGAGTGGTATAAATTTAAGTCCTTAGTTCTTTCCAATCTTGGTCTTTTCAATGCAACATCTTTCAAGTGCAACTTTTTAAGCACACATGCAGAATTAGGGTACTTTCACACTAGCATTTTTCTTTTCCGGCACTGAGTTCCGTCAAAAAGGGTCAATGCTGGAAAAGAACTGATCAGGTATATCCCCATGCATTCTGAATGGAGAGTAATTCATTCAGGATGCATAAGGTTGTCTTCAGTTCAGTCATTTTGACTGCTCAGGCAAAAGATAAAACCGCAGCATGCTACAGTTTTATCTCCGGCCAAAAAAACTGAAGACTTTTCCATAGGAATGTATTAGTGCATTCAAAATACCGGAATGCCAGATCTGTCCTTCCGGTCTGCGCATGCACAGACCAAAAAAAGGTTAAAAAAATAAATGCTGGATCCGTTTTGACGGATGACAACAGAAAGACGGATCCGGCATTTCAATGCATTTTTATGACTGATCAGGCATTTTTAAGACTGATCAGTCTTACAAATGCCATCAGTTGGCATGCGTTTTGCTGGATGCGGCAGGCAGTTCCGGCAACGGATCACTCTGCCGCAAGTGTAAAAGTAGCCTTATACCAGAATTGTACCAAACGTAATTGCAGAAATAGTTAATACAAACAATGATTCGATTTCTCATCTTTCTTTTCCCACTTTGCCAAAACCTCCTGAAATACCCCCACATTAATTTACCCAGCAAGGAACTATTCATCTCTCCCTCCATATTACCTACTCATCTGAGCACTTGCACAAACCTGTTTGGCAACATAAAACACTTTCTTCCCAAACACACACAGCCACTTCATGCTCTCACTTACTCTCACCTACTAACACTTTTTGTCTGCTTCTCCTTATTGCTAGTGATATCTCTCCAAATCCAGGCCCCCCTCAGAAAATCCCAACAGTCACTTTTACCTCCCACCACCAATCTCCTTCTACAAATTTCTGCAACCCCTTAAGGCCCCCCTGCACACGAACGTGTGCTTCCCGTTGCCATATTGCGGACCGCATTTGCGGATCCGCAATACACGGGTGCCGTTCCGTGGGCATTCCGCATCACGGATGCGGACCCATTCACTTGAATGGGTCTGCAAATGTGGAGATGCGGAACTGAAGCACGGAACGGAACCCTACGGTAGCACTACAGAGTGCTTCCGTGGGGTTTCGTCCCGTACTTCCATTCCGAAAAAAGATAGAGCATGTCCTATCTTTTTGCGGAACGGCCGGATCGGGGACCCATTAAAGTGAATGGGTCCGCGATCCGCTGCGGCTGCCCCACGAACTGTGTTTGTGCATTGCGGCCTGCATTTTGCACGACCACGGGGTGCACATGTTCGTGTGCAGGGGGCCTTAACCTGAAAATGATTCCCCTGACTCCCTTGGTCCCTCTTGCAGGAGCATTATGGAACACACGTTCTGTCTGTAGCAAACTGTCCTACATCCATGACCTCCTTCGGCCTCTCACAGTGGTCTTCCACTCCCACCCAGAAAGATGGTCACACTCTGGATCTTATCTTTACCTGCCACTGCTCCCTATCTAACTTTTCTAATTTGCCTCTCCCCCTATCCGACCACAATCTACTCACCTTCTCTTCACTGATTTCTTCTGCTGCTCCCCCGGTCCACACACTAGCACACCCCCGCAGGAACCTTAAGCATCTTGATTTTCGCTTGCTTTTTGACTCTCTTCTGCCACTCTCTAACATTTGTTCCCTCCAAGACCCAAATGCTGCCAACACTCTGTATAACACCACAATAACTACAGATCTGGACTCTGTTGCCTCCCTCACACACCAAAACCTGAAAAATCAACAGACAACCCTGGCACACCAACCTGACCAAAAAACTCAGACAAGCTGAGCGGCGATGGAAGAAATCCCATTCTAAGGATTACTTCACCACATACAAACAATCTCTCTTAACTGTCTCACAGCCCTAAACAACTTTTTAATACTTCCAACTCTCTTCTCGTCCCCCAAAGATCGTCAACATCAGAGAAAGCTTCAGTGCACAGTCCCCACAGCCCCTCTACACGACTACTCAGTCCTCTTCTCCCAAAACCTGCTTCCCCATCATTACAGAAGAAAAACTTTCCACTCTACTTTCCAGATCACATCTCATCACCTGCGCACTTGACCCAATCCTATCCCACCTCATCCCCAACTATCACCACAGTGTTTATCCCAGCCCTAACTCAGCTCTTCAACCTATCACTAACCTCCTGTGTCTTCTCCTATGGTTTTAAACATGCTACCATTAAACCCATGCTTAAAAAGCCTTGATAGGGTTATTGGGGAAGTTCTCTCGGGTCCCCCACACACCATCTCCCCCATAACACCTAACCTCCCCAACCCCATCAACCCACCAATAAAGACACTGAGGCAGATAATTGGAATTAAATGGCCACAGCAGCCTTTTATTAATATAACATAACATCAAAACATGTACATCATGAACCCGACGAAGGAGGTCCTGAAAGCCCTAGTTACACTCCAAAACAAGTGCACCAAAACACCCGGTAAATACAACTTGCCTCCAGCCGCGCCACACCAGCTCGGAGACCCCCGAGTGCTGTATCCCCTTTAAACCGCCCGATTACCAAAACTTGGGAGTCCAGCCCCACCAATTGAGGCCCTCCCATCCACAAAACACCAAGTCCTAGCCCAGCTTCCAGGACCTCCTACCGCCACAGACGCGCAACTTGAACCAACTACCTCAAGCTTGCGCGCCCCTCCACACCACCAATGCCCGTTCGAACCCGCCCTGCAGACCCAGGGCCCATAAATCCACACCCACCGCATTAAGGTGAACCCCGTCCACTCTCCAATACGCCCTCTCGCCAGACTCCAAATCAAAATGCCGCACTACCACCGAACCGTTCCGGGCCACAAATTTCCCTACTGCCCTATTCACCTTTATACGAGCCCTATTGACCCGCTCCACCGAACGCACCTCCCGCCAACTCTTCCTCGGGACAATATCCGACCACACCACCACCAGCCCCGGAAACAAGGCCCACAACCTCAGCAAGTCAAATTTAATGTCTCTTATCAGCTCCCTCACCGGCTTCACCCCCAAATCATTACCACCCGCATGAACAACTCGGACATCCGGGGGGCGATCCAGCTGAACAAATCGATGCACCTCCCTCAAAACCCCTCCCCACAACATACCTCGATAGCCCATCCACCGGATGGCCGCAACATCCTTGCTAATACCCAACTGCCGCCCATTAGGCCTAACGTCAGCCCGTATCGCCCCCCAGAAAACAAAGGAATGGCCGATAATCCACACCAATGCCGGTGAACGACCTAAAATACAAAAGAAACCAGCAACATCAGAAAACAAGCCCTAAACCACAAACCACTAGATTTCCCCAAGCCGCACGTATGAGCGGAACCTACTAGACTCCCAACGCCCAATCCTCCGAATAACCTCATCACTCACACCCCTTCGCGCAGCCTCCGTGGCTGCCCCTATCCTGAAAGAGTGACCCGTGTAACACCCTGGATCCACCCCCAGGCTCCGCAAACACTTCTTCAACACAGCCAGAAACTGATACCGGGACAAAAATGGCCCATTCTCATGCCAAAGCAACGGGGCGCCCGCCTCCCGCAATCCCGCCCCATACTCCCGCAAGCAGACCACCGGGCACATAGCACAGCCCGGAACCGAAAACAAACAAACACAACGACCCCGCCCCTCCTGATCCGTCTTTTACGCCCTCAGCCGAATCACCACCCGTTCCGGGAACACATCCACATCATCATCACGCAACCCTCCAGCACAGCGAACACTCCCACTCACCAGTTCCCCCAACCGAAACGCCCCGAAAAAGGCCAGCGAATACGCTGCCTTAAACAAACGAATCTCGCTCCCCGAGCTGCAAACCAACTCAACCTGCACCCCCAGTTTCAGCAACAAATCAAAAGACACCGGCCGACGCCGATCCTCTGACCTCCACCCCCTCCGCCAGCCCTTTAAAACCTGCCGAACCACAAAAGCCTTGGTACAGTCCTCCAACCCTCGCACCCGAAACCCAAACGCCAGGCCCGCCATGCACTTGTTAACCCTAGCTACCGACCAACCCTCCTCCTTCTTCCACCCCAAGAACAGCACTAAAGGAATCTCACCAGCATCCACCCCCAGCCCCAACATCCCACACCAATCCCCCCAAGCAACCCAAGCAGCCTTGTACGCCGCCCACGTACCAGCCGACAGGGACGCCCTGAACAGTCTGTTCACCGTACCTCCAAGATCTCCCACAACAACCCCGGGCACTCCATCCCGACGACGTCCGCGTCCGGCGCCAACTGCTGAAAATGATCCCACTGCGAACGAGAAAGAGCATCCGCAATTAGAAACACCTGGCACATGTACCGCCACCGCCCAAACATTCAATGACAAACAACTCAGAACCATATGCTGCAACAACCTTACAACCTGAGGGGAAGAAGCCGACAACTGATTAATTGCCTGCACTACCCCCAAATTGTCACAATGAAAACGCACCTTTTTATTCCTAAACTTGTCCCCCCACAACTCCAAAGCCAACACAATGGGAAACAACTCCAACAACGCAACATTCTTGACCCAACCCTTCTCCACCCACAACGAAGGCCAGCAATCCGCACACCACTGCCCGTTACAATAGACCCCAAAACAAACCCCCCCTGCTGCATCTGAGAAAAGGTCAAAATCCACACTATCCACCGCGTCCCCCAAAACCAGCGCCCTCCCATTTAAATCTTCCAAAAACCGAGCCCACACCCCCAAATCCCCCCTCAGCTCCTTCCCCAAACGGATGAAATGGTGAGGAGCCGGCCCGTCACCCCAGCGGTTGCCGCCGCCAACCGCCTGCAAAATATACGCCCCATGGGCATAATCCGACATACAAAATTCTATTTCCCTAACAATGACTGCAAATCCCGCAAACAAATCTTAACTAACCGGCTCGCCCCGGCCACCACCGCACGCAAATCCAACAACTTATCCTCAGGAAGCCTACACTCCATGGCCACCGTATCCAACACAATCCCCAGAAAACTAAGCTCCGTAGTGGGCCCCACCGTTTTACCCCCCGCCAACGGAACCCCAAAAGACGCAAACACCGATTGCAACGTAGCAAGCAATACCGCACAAACCCGGGAATCCGCCGGACCTAAACACAAAAAATCATCCAAATAATGAATGACCGACGTGCTCCCCGCCACCTCCTTTACCACCCACTCCAAAAAACAACTAAACGCCTCAAAATACGCGCAGGACAGGAAACAACCCATCGGCAAACACCTGTCCACATAAAAAAAAACCCTCCTCCCAAAAACACCCCAACAAATGCAGGCTATCTGGATGCACCGGAAGTAGCCGAAACGCTGCCTCGATATCCGTTTTTGCCAACAAGGTCCCCGGACCCAACCGCCGAACCCACTCCACAGCCGCATCAAACGAGGTATAGACCACCGAACATAATTCGGGGTCAATGCCCTCATTGACCGACGCCCCCTTTGGGTATGACAGGTTATGAATCAACCGAAACCTGTTCGGTTCCTTCTTTGGAACCACCCCCAAAGGTGAAACCCTAAAATTAGGCAAAGGCGGCCCCGAGAACATGCCATCCATCCTCCCCAACCCCACTTCCTTCTCCAATTTTTTTGCCACCACCCCCGGATGATCCCCCACCGAGCGAAAATTCCTCCCCACAAAAGGGGCCGGCCCCGGATCCGACGGGATCCTAAACCCAGAACTAAAACCTTCCCACAACAATTGCACCGCAACCCGATTCGGGTACCTATCTAGAAACGGAAACATCTTTTCCACCCGCACCGGCGTCCTGCCCTTTTCCACTATTCCCCCCCCCAGCTGCCGTCCACCCCTAAAACACTGTGACGCTCTATGTCCTCCACCGCAGTTGGTGCACTCGTGCTTGAACTTGCACTTAGCACCGAACTTACAGGTTCCCTCATTAAAGAGGAAACACAGTCCCTTTGCCACCGCTGTTGACACACTTGACGTTCCAGCCCCAGAACCCCCAGAACCCCCATCCCCCCGAAAGGACTGCCCCTGCCGCCCCGGCGCAGTCACCCGCATCCATAACCTTATATCCTTATGGTCCCACCGCATAGTCGGGCGGACCGCTCTCCTCTGCCAAAATTGTTCATCGTACCGAAGCCACCCCACACCCCCATAAACCCGGTACGCTTTTCCCAATCGCATCCATGTAGCAAAATAGCGCGGAGCAACACTCCCGCGCCCTTTCCCCAATCACGCTAGCCAGTATCGCGAACGCCTGCAACCAATTAGAGAACGTGCGCGGAATCAAACGATACCGCCGCTTCTCATCCTCTTCTTCTACCCTCCTCGCGACACGCCCTATCCAGGTTAAACCGTTCCAGCGGCAACAATAAAAAATTTCAATATATTCCCCCCTCCAAATCCTCTCCCACACCTCCTGCTTCAAATGCGCCCCCAAGGGGCCCTCGAAACAAACATATACCTCCCCCTGCGCCGCATCATCAACCTTGCGCCTCTCCTCCTCCCCACCAGCCTGCGTCTGCACCGAAACCGCCTCACTCACCCGACCCGCCACCACCGGACTCCCCGCACCAACCCCGCCCGGCCCCAGAGAAGCCTCAGGCCCCCCCCACGCCGGCAACGGAGACACCCCTGACCCTCCCAAACCAGCCACCCATCCCGCCAGACTCCCTAAAAGCTGGCTAAGGCCCCCAATTAATTCTTCTTGGCCTCCACCAACCCCTACACCCCCATGAACACCAACTAATGCCTGCAATGAATTCCCCATGGTCCTACCTGGCTGCCCGGGAGCTGTGAACCCCTCAGCCGTGGATCCGGAATCCTGATGCTCCATTCTCTGCGACGAGACGTCATCACGCGGCACCACCACAGAACAGGAACCCCGCACCCCAGCCTCCAAGCTGCTGGGTGCGCCGGAAGATGGCGAAGATGAGGCAGGCGGCTCCTTTGCACGCCTGCGCTCCGCTGGGCCCGCGTCATCCCACTCTGCATCCAAAGGCCTGGGCCTCCTGTGGCCTGACACCACGCGCCCAGCCTCACTTCCAGTACGTGCACCGCTCCCCCGCAGGCCCTGGTCCGGATCCCACGTCGCTAGCAGGGGAAGGCGGGGGGGGGAACCCCTGCCCTGCACAGGACTCCGCCGTACCGTGGGATTCCTCCCACGCCGAGAGGAAGATGCTGGGGGTCTGCTGCGTCCTCCCCGGCGCGGAGGGTCCCAAGAGGGGCTCCCAATCCGGCGCCGAGTCCGTGGGGTGTCACTTGGGCTAAGGCGCGCTGGCGGCCGTACCCGCCACGGCCGTCTGCCCTCCGGCGACGCGCTAGCTGTGCCCGCCGCCTCCCCACTCAGCAGGCTGGATACCTGCACCTCAAGCCACTCCAGGCCCCGCTCCTCTGCCACCGCCTGCAATCTTTCAAGAATCGCCTCCATCCCTGGTGTGCGCTCACTGCAGCTCGTTACAACTAAAGATGGCGCCGGATAGCCCTTGGCGCCACCCTTATAAACCCTCAGCTCCGCCCCTACCCTCCAACCGCTACCTCCCACAACTTAACCCCTTCCTCACCTCACCAGCCCTCACCTACCTAACCTGCGTCCCCTCGCTCCCCAAAACCTATCATGGCAGCCTCCCTTAAAGGCTGTCGCCCCCCAGTACAGCTGCACTTGACTTGACCAATCTTCTTTGTCCAGCTATCGCCCCATATGACTTCTTAAATATGCATTAAAGCTACTTGAGCAACATGTCTATTCTGAACTGTCTTCTCACCTCTCCTCCTGCTCCCTGTTTGACCGGCTACAATTTGGCTTCCGACCCCACCACTCGACTGAAACTGCCCTTACCAAAGTCACCAATGACCTGCTAACAGCCAAAACCAAAAAACATTACTCTGTCCTCCTTCTCCTTGACCTGTCCTCTGCCTTCGACACTGTCGACCACTCTCTTCTGTTACAAACTCTCTCATCTCTTGGCATCATCGACATGGCTCTCTCATGATTTGCATCATACCTCACAGACCAGATATTTAGTGTCTCCCACTCTCACACCACCTCCTTGTCTCATTCCCTCTCTGTTGGTGTCCCGCAAGGCTCTGTCCCAGGACCCCTGCTCTTCTCTATCTCCACTTTCGGCCTGGGACAGCTGAGTCCCATGACTTTCAGCATCACTTTTATGTTGACGACACACAAATCTACCTGTCTTATCCAGACATCACCACCTTACTATCCAAAATCCCACAATGCCTATCTTCCATATCCTCCTTCTCCTCTCGCTTTCTAAAACTTGGAAAAACATGGAAAAAACTGTGTAATGGCTAACTGGGATGTCTTCTCTTTGTGTACTAGTCCAAAACGACGCAGAAGACAACAAAATACGATCATGAGAACAGAATGTGAAATATTGGCAGACACATTGAGAAGAGTTGGGAAGGAAGGAGAGAAGATTAGGAGAGACCAGGTCAGTCCATGTGTTGTGTCTGGTATTGTCACATTCACATCAATGGAGGCATTTTGTCAATTGTATAATTACAGTATAGGTAAATTTCCTTCATTTGCATTCTCATATTGCATATACTGTAATATTTTGCCTCAGAGTATTAATTGGTCCTGAAACCCAATGACCAAGTAAAGTGGTGACTCAGTGGTTACCACTGGTGCCTTGCAGTGCTGGTGTCCAAAGCTCATTTCTGATCAAGGACAACATCTACATGGAGTTAGTATGTTCTCCCTGTGCTTGTTTGGGTCTCCTCTGGGTACTCCAGTTTCCTCCCACAATCCAAAGTCAAAGTCATACTGATGGGGAACTTAGATTGTGAGCGCCACTGGAGACAGTGAGTGATGATAATGTCTGTAAAACGCTACAGAATATTGTGGCCATATATAAGCAAGCAAAATAATTCATACATGTATATTTTTGTCTGCTCAGTATTATGGTAGACCTAGACATTTCACCTGCCTTTAAGGACTCACCCTGATGGTCTCTGAATCAAATAGTTTGACGTTTTACCTGTTTGATCATTTGTTCCCTCTTAAATAAGTGGCATCATATTTACATGGCAGCCACATTCCGTTTTTTTTCTATAGAAATAGTATGTCTTAGTGGCTGACTAGGATTGGCATATTATTGCTGGGGAGTCAGGTTAGGTTGAATGCTTGGTTATAAGCTTAATGCTGTGCCAACAGTTGGCATCTATTGAGCTTAGGACATCAATTCCCAGCAGATGGCCATATACAGTCAGGTCCATAAATATTGGGACATCGACACAATTTTTAAATTTTTGGCTCTATACACCACCACAATAGATTTGAAATGAAACAAACAAGATGTGCTTTAACTGCAGACAGTCAGCTTTAATTTGAGGGTATTTACATCCAAACCAGGTGAACGGTGTGGGAATTACAACAGTTTGCATATGTGCCT
The DNA here is from genome assembly GCF_014858855.1 of Bufo gargarizans. NCBI lineage: Eukaryota > Metazoa > Chordata > Amphibia > Anura > Bufonidae > Bufo > Bufo gargarizans. Next base: position 125,708,917 of record NC_058085.1, read on the forward strand.
CCCTCTTGTTAACCCCTTCACGCATTATGACGTACAGGTAAGTCATTGCGTGCCAGGGGATGTATAGAGCGGCCTCTGCAGTTAGCCCGCTCCATACGCGCGATCTGCACTGACAGTAAGCGGCGATCGCGCTGCCCCTGCCATTTAACCCCTCAGGTGCCGCAAGTAAGGCTGATCGTTCCACCTGTGAAGTGATGCGGCTCCATCTTCCTTCTGATCGGAGCCCCTGCAGTGAAATCACGGGGCTCCGATCAGTTGCCATGGCAGCCTGGACGCTGCTGAAGCGATCCAGGCCTGCCATGGCTTTCTCCATACTGAGCTATGCACCAGGCATAGCGCAGAATGGAGACGGTAAAAATCCTATTCACCGTAATAGATCTCTATTATAGTGAATAGAACAGGGGATCAAAAGATCCCATGTACGAGGCCCCTATGGGGGCTAATTGTTGTAAAAAAAAAAAGTTTAATAAAGTTAAAAATGAAAGTTAAAAAATCCACTATATTAAAACTTTGAATCACCCCCCTTTCCCAATTTTACTGATAAAAAAATATAAACAATAAAAAATAAAAAAACATTGGGTATCGCCACATCAGAAAATGTCTGAACTATTAAAATATTTTGAAAAAATTCTTGTTCGGTGAACGCAGTAACAGAAAAAAAAAAAGAAAAACACACCATTTTTTTGTCATTTCGTCCCCCCAAAAAATTGAATAACAGTGATCAAAACGTTGTATATACTACAATTGTAGACCGCAATATAAAAAAGTTATGGATGTCAGAATATAGCGATGTAAGTAAAATTTCAATTTTTCTAAATGTAAAAAAAAAAATTAAGTAGTAAAAGTTCATTTTTAGTACATAGTGAACACTGTGATGTCAAAACCCCCAAAACCTTGGTGGAATGCAGTTTTTTTTTTTCAATTTTGCCAAACAAAAATTTTATTAATTTGTTTTCTAATACAAGACATGGTAAATAAAATGGTGGCATTAAAAAATGCATCTTGTCGTACAAAAAATAAGCCCTCATGTAGCTATGTGAACGGAAAAATAAAAAAGTTATGGCTTTTGAAACATGAGGAGGAAAAATCTAAAATGTAAAAATGAAAATAGGCCTGGTCTGGAAGGGGTTAAGGGATCAAAAGTAATGGGACATAATAATAATCATAAATCAAACTTTCACTTTTTAATACTTGGTTGCAAATCCTTTGCAGTCAATTACAGCCTAAAGTCTGGAACGCATAGACATCACCAGCAGTCATGGCCAGTTCGCCATGTTCACCCGCGAACACACGCGGGCTGCCATCTTAACTCACAAGTCCGGCGATGCACAATTAAGTCCTTACCTGTACCTGTGTGCGAGCCGGTCTGAAACAAATGCGGTCACCGGGAGCAGGCAGTTCCGAGAACAGCCGCCGGGGGCCTTCATCAGGCTGTTCTCGGAACTGCCTGCTCCCGGTGACCACATTTGTTTCAGACCGGCTTGCGACACAGGCACAGGTAAGGGCTTACCTGTGCATCGCCGGACTTGTGAGTTAAGATGGCAGCCCGCATGTGTTCGCGGGTGAACACGGCGAACTGGCCATCACTGATCACCAGGCGCTGGGTTTCATCCCTGGTGATGCTCTGCCAGGCCTCTACTACAACTGTCTTCAGTTTCTGCTTGTTCTTGGGGCATTTTCCTTTCAGTTTTGTCTTCAGCAAGTGAAATGCATGCTCAATCAGATTCAGGTGATTGACTTGGCCATTGCATAACATTCCACTTCTTTCCCTTAAAAAACTCTTTGGTCGCTTTTGCAGTATGCTTTGGGTCATTGTCCACCTGCATTGTGAAGCGCCGTCCAATGAGTTCTGAAGCATTTGGCTGAATATGAGCAGATAATATTGCCCGAAACACTTCAGAATTCATCCTGCTGCTTTTGTCAGCAGTCACATCATCAATAAATAAAAGAGAACCACTTCCATTGGCAGCCATACATGCCCATGCCATGACACTACCACCACCATGCTTTACTGATGAGGTGGTATGCTTAGGATCTTGAGCAGTTCCTTTCCTTCTCCAAAGTCTTCTCTTCCCATCACTCTGGTACGAGTTAATCTTGGTCTCATCTGTCCATAGGATGTTGTTCCAGAACTGTAAAGGCTTTTTGAGATGCTTGACAAACTCTAATCTGGCCTTCCTGTTTTTGAGACTCACCAATGGTTTACATCTTGCGGTGAACCCTCTATATTCACTCTGGTGAGGTCTTCTCTTGATTGTTGCCTTTGACACAAATACACCTACCTCCTGGAGAGTGTTCTTGATCTGGCCAACTGTTGTGAAGGGTGTTTTCTTCACCAGGGAAAGAATTCTTCGGTCATCCACCACAGTTGTTTTCCGTGGTCTTCCGGGTCTTTTGGTGTTGCTGAGCTCACTGGTGCGTTCCTTCTTTTTAAGAATATTCCAAACAGTTGTTTTGGCCATGCCTAATGTTTTTGCTATCTCTCTGACTTTTTTTTTTTTTTTTCAGCCTAATGATGGCTTACTTCACTGATAGTGACAGCTCTTTGGATCTCATCTTGGGAGTTGACAGCAACAGATTCCAAATGCAAATAGCACACTTGAAATAAACTCTGGACCTTTTATCTGCTAATTGTAATTAGGATAATGAGGGAATAACACACACCTGGCAATGGAACAGCTGAGAAGCCAATTGTCCCATTACTTTTGGACCCTTAACGAATGGGAGGCACATATGCAAACTGTTGTAATTCCTACACCGTTCACCTGATTTGGATGTAAATACCCTAAAATTAAAGCTGACAGTCTGCAGTTAAAGCACATCTTGTTTGTTTCATTTCAAATCCATTGTGGTGGTGTATAGAGCCAAAAATGTTAGAATTGTGTCAATGTCCCAATATTTGTGGACCTGAATGTATGTATGTGGTATCTGGAGAATCAGTCCAGGTGGCAAGTGCAGTTTATATTATATTCTCCTAAAACCAAAAATAAAGAGTTCAATAAAACAGTTTGGTTCCGTTGCCTTCAGCAAGACTAATAATGTAAATTCACACATTCAGCGCAGTTTGTTGACATAGCAGCATTTGTTTAATTAACAGACAAACCGGCTAAGCAAGTTGCGGATCCAGAGATGACTGCATGTCCTGTTTGTGACATGGGATGGGTCTTAATACAAAGCCCTGGAATCTACAATGAAAAATACATCATTGTCTTGCTTTTTTTTCCCTTAGGCAATGGATTGAGAGCTGAGACTGGTTGAATACGCAGGAACAGACAAAGAAGGCTGAGAGCCATATGCAAGGGCAATATATGGATCATTTGCTTTCCAACTATGTGAGTCACAAACTTAAATTGTCAGTGTAATTGTTTATGTGCAATATAGTAGGGAGTAACATTTTGAACAGGTTGCACATATAAGTATCCCTACCTGACTCGATGCACAGGATTATTTAAGGTTGCCATAAAAGCTAACTACCCAATTTTACAATTCTCTCACGATAACATGAGCTTCTTCTCCTTGGCTAAGAGCGGGCGCTCTAATTGTATGCGCTCTCAGCCAGGAAGAAGATAACCGCGCCCAGGAGAACTTCAAGTCCACGCCTAGTATAACCAAGTCGCCTCAATAGCACGAGGCGCCAAAAGATACGGGGACCACAGCAGACAAACGGTGGGTTCTTTAGAGAAAAAAAATTGCCAAGACATCATTGGGGGACGCACCATAAGGTAGTATAATCATTTGATTATAGATATCCAGGTGAAAGGTCCTCTTTAACTGAGTAGGCACTTTATGAAGCGTTATAAAAACAATGTGGAGACACCAAAATGTGGTTTTGGTGTACCCCACCCTAGTGAAGGGACCGACCTTGGACATGCCATACACCAAAGATGAGTCCATTCCTGGTAATATGTTGGCGTATAAGGTCAATAAATGGCTGCATGAATGTTTGCCTGAATTTTGCATTGCAGGAGCCATTCCAAGATTACTTCAATCCTTAACGTTTAATGCACCACAAATTCAAGGGAGTCTGTCAGCAGTTATGACCATGCAAAGCTGGTAACAGCACTAGAAAGAGGTTGGGGAAAGCATGAAAAATATAGGGTTTTAATTATCAGGAGCAGTCTAAATAAGAACTTTTTGTTATGCCAGGTTCTGCTCCTGCCATAGTCCTGCTTCCTCTGTTGTAAGTGACAGCTGTAGAATCCAACCAGAAGACCACTACAACTGTCACTTAGGGCAGAAGAGGGGACACTGTGAAGCAGCTGAATACAAAAAGTACTTTATAGCAGAGGTTCACCTCCAGTGTACTTGCAGGAGCAGAGCCTGGCAGAAAAAAGTTCATATTCACAACACTCCTGATAATAATAGGGTTACTAAAGGTATTTTTCTTGGCTTTCCACGGCCCCTACTTACCACTGACCCATTTTTGCAATGTCAAACTGCTGTCAGACTCCCTTTATGGTCACTGTCAAGGATAGTATCATGACCACATATCAACAGGTGCATTGTTATTGTATGGTCTTGCCTTGTTCCATTTTGCACATACATAAAGCCTTGGCTGGATCTGGAGCTAAACTGCATCTTACTGCAATTATCTTGGAAGTTGTATGATCCTACAATCTGATTGGAATTGGAAATTTAACGAGACGCCCGCTAAAATAAGATAAATATATCTGAAAAATATAGTCAAATAACAAGGAGCAGTAGTTCAGAAAAACCAAATGATTACATGTGTTGACTATGGCGAACACATTCTTATCTCTAGAGGATTCTGCTCAGGAAGTTTCTGTAAATCTTTCATGTTTATAAAAGAAAATGCCTTCCTTATATTCAGGAAGCACAGTGCTTTGTTTCCTGAAAGTACAAATGTGGAAAAATGTCTTTGTTTGCCCCATACACATAAAAATATGATATATGGTAAAACAAACACAGCGTCCATGGTTTATGAGGTTCTATAGTTAACTAATAAAATGTACTTCATGGCAAAATGCTTATATGTCATTGCCCCATTGCCATAGCTTAGGGTAGGTTCACACCTGTGCTAAAGGAGTTACCGTATCCACCATATGTGTATACCGTCGCACACAGCCACACACCACCGGATCCCCATTGACTATAATAGAATCCAACAGGGACCTGGCGGCCTTCCAGCATAAATGCCAGCATTCAGCAGCATATGCCAGAAAACCACCAGATCCCTGTTAGGTCCGATTATAGTCAATGGGGATCTGACGGTGTGTGGTGGTATCCAGCTTTGCCAGATATGGTAACTCAATTAGTCTAAGGACATAGAAACATAGAAGATTGAAAGCAGGAGAAGTCCACATGGTCCTTCTAGTCTACCCTTATATAATTACTTATCGTAGAACAGATGTATTTATAACATATATGTCTAATATTACTCAATAACAAGTGAGTGAAATGGTAGGGGGCACTCAACTATCTGGTATCAGATGGACAAGGCTATTGAGGACAAGATTCTGGCATATAGTATTTATTAGGATAAAAATATGATACTGTGATCCACTTTAGTGGGTCGCTGAAACAGACTAAACATGGAGGACAATAGATAGATACAATGGATAAAATAGAACAATGAAGCACACAATATGGCGCCAAAAAAATAAAAATATAAAAAATTTATAGTAAAAAATAAAAATAAAAAGATAAATATAAAAAGTGTCACTAAACGCTCCTTATGATCAGTGATAAATAATGAGAACCTGATCTTTGGAACTCTGTAGACTCTTGATTGGGACATGTGAGTCCGTGAAACAAAGGACTTGAGTCCATGAAACATAGAAACATAGAACCATAGAATGTGTCGGCAGATAAGAACCATTTGGCCCATCTAGTCTGCCCAATATACTGAATACTATGAATAGCCCCTGGCTCTATCTTATATGAAGAATGGTCTTATGCCTATCCCATGCATGCTTAAACTCCTCCACTGTATTTGCAGCTACCACTTCTGCAGGAAGACTATTCCATGCACCCACTACTCTCTCAGCAAAGTAAGGCTACTTTCACACTTGCGTTCGGAGCGGATCCGTCTGGTGTCTGCAGAGACGGATCCGCTCCTATAATGCAAACAATGGGATCCGTTCAGAACGGATCCGTCTGCATTATATTTCAGAAACAATTCTAAGTCTAATTGTTAGTCAGACGGATCCGTCCAGACTTTACATTGAAAGTCAATGGGGGACGGATCCGTTTGAAATTGCACCATATTGTGTGAACTTCAAATGGATCCGTCCCCATTGACTTACATTGTAAGTCTGGACGGATCTGTTTGGTTCCGCACGGCCAGGCGGACACCCGAACGCTGCAAGCTGCGTTTGGGTGTCCGCCTGCTGAGTGGAACGGAGGCCAAGCGGAGCCATACTGATGCATTCTGAGCGGATCCGCATCCACTCAGAATGCATTAGGGCCGTACGGATCCGTTCCGGGCCGCTTGTGAGAGCCTTCAAATGGAACTCACAAGCGGAGCCCAGAACGCTAGTGTGAAAGTACCCTAACACTTCCTGATATTACTTTCAAACCTTTGCCCCTCTAATTTAAAACTATGTCCTTTTGTAGCAGAAACAAAGGACTTGATTATCGTTCGTTTGCAATATTCAGATGATCAGGATATGCAAATAAAATATCTCTTGGGTGAGATCGGGTGCTGTATATCAGAGGTGATTAGTGCAGCATTATTTCCTATATCCCATTGAGGTACGCGATACAGTGTACAATGTATAGCAACTGGAAAATGGCATTTGCATCAGTACGTATACCATATGTACTTTACCCCTCCTGAAGACGTTTGGTCGTAGTGGTTCACTTGGATAATCCAGTCGGCGTGCGATCAGACGCCCGCTGTGTGTCTAGGACCTTCCGCCTTGTTCCACGTGATTCACCGTACTGATACATACATATGGAACAAGGCGGAAGGTCCTAGACACACAGCGGGCGTCTGATCGCACGCCGACTGGATTATCCAAGTGAACCACTACCGACCAAACGTCTTCAGGAGGGGTAAAGTACATATGGTATACGTACTGATGCAAATGCCATTTTCCAGTTGCTATCAATTGTACACTATATCGCATACCTCAATGGTATATAGGAAATAATGCTGCACTAATCACCTCTGATATACAGCACCCGATCTCACCCAAGAGATATTTTATTTGCATATCCTGAGCATCTGAATATTGCAAACAATTGTTATTGTCCCATACTGTAAATGTATTCTATTATCTTAGTTTTTCTACATAACAATAAAGATTTGTTCATATTTTTTTCATTAATTATGTGTGACTTTTTTTTTTTTTTATGATTTTGGGGATTGAATTTACTATGCTATATGACTATGTGTTGGAGTGTATAGACCTACCTTACTATTATAGGTTTAGTAACAAGAAAAAACTATGTAAATGTGGTATCCCTGTTATCATACTGACTCTTAAATTGAATTGAAGTTACCAGTCAGTTGCACTGCATAGGGAACACCGTAAAAATGAAACCCACAAAACTGTTCCTTTTTATTTTTTCCAATTTCACCCCATTTGGATTTTTTTCTCCAGCTTTCCATTATTATGGATTACTATGGATTTTATTATTACTAAATGTGGCCATTAGAAAGTACAACTTGTCCCACAAAAGACCTCATATGTGTATCCAAATAGAAAAAAGGTTACGGCTTTGAGAAGGCAGAGAGTCAAAAAAAAAAAGCAAAAACTGAAAATTGCAAGATCCTAGAGGGCCATTAAACACAGAATTCAAAGTGAAAACAACAAAACATAACGTAATCTCCTTATTTGTCTTTATTCGCTCTTGTTGATTATTATTATTATTATTATTTATTTGAAAGCACCATTAATTCCATGGCACTGTGCAGGGGCGAACTGGGAACTTAAAGTGGCCCTGTAAAGAATACGAAAAGTGGCCCCATTTTGTAATTGAAGCCAAATTGAAGGAAGGCAGGGCCAGCAATACCATATTGTTACACATTATACTATCACAACCGAGCCAAATAGCACAGTCCATCACAAAATACATCCCCAAAAACTCCCACCGGCCGGCCCCCAGGGCATCGGCCCACCAGGAAATTTCCCTGTAAGGTCTATGGCCAATCCACCCCTGGCACTGTGCATCAAGAGAGGGTTACACTTACATAATATAAAAAATACAAATGAAACCAATAAACTAGTACAGAGAGGGAGAGGACCCTGCCCACAAGAACTTACAATCTACAAGGGAAAGGACACAGTAGGTGAGCTGCTCATCTGGTTGTATGGTGACAGCATGCTCATTGTAGGTGGTAGGCTTTCCTGAAGAGCTGGATTTTCAGGTTACTCTTGAAGGTTTGGATGTTTGACGAGATTGTGTGTGAGAGTGCTAAATGGAAGGACACAGAGGAGGATGTTGCAGTAGTCTAAGAGGGAGATTACGAGGGTGTGCACTAGGCTTTTAGTTGCCTCAGGGGTGAGTAAAGAGCAAATACAGGAGATGTTCTTGAGTTGAAAGTGGTAGGTGGGGGTATGGTTTTGATGTGTGGCTTGAAGGACAGGACAGAATCAAATGTTATCCACAGGCAGAGGACCTGGGTAACTGGGGAAAGCATCATGATATTAAGTGTAATGCATAGGTCAGGTAAGGGGTCTGATTGAAATAGAGGAAAGATGATAAATTTAGTTTTCTCCATGTTTTTAAGAAACGGGAAGATAACAATGAAGGTATAGCTGATAGACATGCTGGGATTGTGGCTAGCATTGTAGATTTGAGTGTCATAAGCAGGTGTTATTGGAAGCCCAGGGACTATATTGAGCTGTCCCAGGCCAAATATATAAATGGAGAAAAATAGAGGACCCGAGACAGAGCCTTGACAAACACCATCAGAGAGGGGGTGTGGTGAGGAGGTAGTGCATGAATGGGAAATGCTAAAGGTTCTGCTGGTCAGGACATGTAATTGCAGATCAGGATACACCAGAAAAGCAGTGCATTCTCCCCTCTCCCCCTGATGCTAGTGCATGTGACCCAGGAAGTTTAGGATTAGGAGAATGGGTTTAGGCTGCATAATTGGCATCTACATAGTGAGCTGTAATAGAGTCTGCAGAATACTAAATCTTCGAAGATAAAGCCCCTACTCCCTCTTAAATAGTGCTGTAAGCCGTGTATCGGGGTGGGCTCCCCGCCGATGGCGGACACAGCAGAGCCTGCAAAGTCAATACTGTGCCGCAGAACAGTTCTGTACAACCTGGCAATCACACAACCCTAACTATCTATCTAGTTTCAGGCCTAGGCTTAGTCTCTGTTGCTTCAGGCGCCACTAGTATAAAGCAAGGAGTAAACGGGTGCACTGACCTGCGTCCGCTCTAGGCCCTAGAATGCCGCTTACCCGGGATGGCCACCAAGCTCTCAGCAACCGTGCGGCCTTGCTTGATGATATGGCTTTTTGTCCACACACTGGAACTGGTCTTCCTGGGACAACCTCTCTTTCAAAGATCTAGATCCAGTAAGGTGGCAACAGCTACTCTCCTTCCTTAGAGTGTCCATTCACTGCCCATCCGCAAGCCAGGACTGAATCGGATTCAGTCCCTCACAGCACAATCCTTCCACCATGTCAGATCAGCTCAGACTTCTTGGTTTTTAGAAACACAAAACAGTGGCCTCCAGTGCCCCGGAATGCCAAAGGACAGCTCCAATACAATCTAGGCATAAACATTATTCAGGCAGAGCTTTTCCACAATCTCACATGCCACCCCACTCGAAGTTGTCGTCCTTGGCAACTCTCCCCATACAAACTCATCCTGGGCATAGCACTGTGGAGGCACTCCAGCATTAGGCCTCGTTGACCTTCTCAGATTAAGGGTTTCAGAAGTACTGGGGACATCAGGCATATTTGACAAGAGAGGAGCTGTTGACTGTTCAGCACTGCACCTTGGTGGCAAACCTGTCACAGCCAGAACCTCTGTGGACACCTGGGCAGGATCAACCCACCATTCCTTCTTTTTCCTCATCTGAGGGACTTTACTCCATACTCAGAGCATGAGGAGGCACCCCCTCCACTCACACCGGCTCATCAAAATTGCAACGTCTTAACATATTACGTTGTAAGTTCCGTGAGGGTCCCTACTGGCTCTACCTCATAGACCGGAATAGCGGGGTCTACCCTTCTCTTCACCGTGTATCGAACTGCCTCCCACCGTCCAGCCAACTTCCCAGACAGCTGTTTGGCTTTGACCATCACCCGATCACCTGGGATATACCCATCTTTCTTCACTGGTCTTGGGTTAGGGTGTACCACCTGTCCCAGGCGCTCCCCCACGAATTTGAGGTCCCCCAGACAGTGTTCTATCAATCGCTGGAATGTCTCCGAAGCATTGGAGAGGCCAAAGGGCATCCAGTTGAACTCGTAGAGTACCATAGGTACAATGAAGGCCGTCTTGGCTTTGTCCTTCTTGGCCACCGGTACCTGCCAGTACCCACTAGCAAGGTCAAGAGTGGAGAAGGACTTTGCTTGGCTTAGGGCTTATAATGACTCCTCAATCCGCAGAAGGGGGTAGGCATCCCTATCTGCCGGTAACGTTCCCTGATCATGTCACGGATGGTGTTGCAGAAAGCTGAAACTTATAAATAAGCATCCGACTGGCTTGATCCCAAACTAAGGAGCATATGGGTGAGCCCTGTAAAACCCCTAGAGCTCTCCCTGACTGCTATGCCCATGCAAAGGTCTTTATGGTAGACGATAGCATGTCCACGTACTTAATACTATGTGACACCTGAAAACCCTATAATAGTGAGGGGACACGACCACCGGCTCCCTGCATTTAATACGGACAGAGTCAGGGTCACCTAAAATCAAGCCAGTAAGGAAACACAAATAAAGGAAACAGACTTATCTGAGGAATCAGCAGAAGCAGCCTCCAGTAGTGAACACAATCCAGGAAGAAGTATAAACCGCAAAGTGAGGCAGTATGGGAGGGAATATAAAGGGAGACAATTAGTGTAAATAGGTGACAGCTGGGAGAAGGAAAGGAGATGACAAAGTGAAATCAAAACAAAGAACGTCATGCAGGTAGAGAAGAACATCTAACAGACCTTCTTACAGAACTGGCGGTGACAGTTCGGTGCCTCATCGCCAGTTGGGATTTCATGTTCGATGGCAGTAGCACACCCAAAGTCCTTATCATGTCTTGAGAAGGCCTCCTGAAATTCCCAGTGGGTGTCTTCCAGCAGCTTTTGTTCCCCTGGGGTCAGGGTTCTGCAGTCCACCCCCATACGGGCCATGATCACTCGACCGTTCCACTTTGCTGTCGGGGTTTCCCTTGCATGGATCTCCACATCATAGGTCCAGGCTGATCTCCTATCCGGCTGAAGAGCTTGCAAAGTCAATACTGTGCCTCAGAACAGTTCTGTGCAACCTGGCAATCACACAACCCTAACTATCTATCTAGTTTCAGGCCTAGGCTTAGTCTCTGTTGCTTCAGGCGCCACTAGTATAAAGCAAGGAGTAAACAGGTGTACTGACCTGCGTCCGTTCTAGGCCCTAGGATGCCGCTTACCCGGGATGGCCACCAAGCTCTAAGCACCCGTGCGGCCTTGCTTGATGATAAGGCTTTCTGTCCACACACTGGAACTGGTCTTCCTGGGACAACCTCTCTTTCAAAGAGCTGTATCCAGTAAGGTGACAACAGCTACTCTCTTTCCTTAGAGTGTCCATTTACTGCCGGACATCCGCAAGCCAGGACTGAATCGGATTCAGTCCCTCACAGCACAATCCTTCCACCATGTCAGATCAGCTCAGACTTCCTGGTTTTTAGCAACAGCTTGCATGAGTCATCAACTGCTTTGGATATGCAGATCCCAGAGTGTGCTGACTGTAGCTGCAAAACAGTGGCCTATAGTGCTCAGAATGCCAAATGACAGCTCCAATACAATCTAGGCAGAAACATTTTTCAGGCAGAGCTTTTCCACAATCTCACAGTGCCACAGCTAAGCAGATTTTCTTTTAGGGTCCCAGGAAAGCTAGGTTGTACTATATGGAGCTGTAATAGAGTCTTCAGAATACAAATGGGGTAATTTATCAAACTGGTATAAAGTAGAACAGCTAGGCAAATTTGTCTTTCAGGGTCCTAGGAAAGCTGGGTTACCACCATGTGGAACTGTAATAGACTGCAGAATACTAAATCTACTGAGATAAAGCCCCGCCCATCTAATTCCTTCCACAAGGATAACGTTATATGGTCAGGGTGCACATATTCACAAGACTGATGAATGTCAAATACCAAAATATTGACATTCAGGGCCCTGGGAAAGCGCGCCTAGCCCTTTTTTGTTGTCAGTGGTTGGGTACTGTATAGTATACTTGCACACATACTATCCCTCCCAACTTTCTAAAAGAACAAAGAGGGACACATGGTGCGGCGCTCAAATTTTTTCAGCACTGGGCCACACCTCTAACTCCGCCCAAAACATAACTATGCACCTAATCCTAATCAGTCCTCTTAATGCCCCCACATAGTAATTATTCCCCCTTCATGCCACCGAACAGTATTTATGACCACATTGTGCCCCTTCACAGAATATGCCCTGTTATGTGCCCCCAATAATATGTCCAGCTGTGCCCCTAGTATTATGCCCAGTTATGTGCCCCAGTAATATGCCCAGCTGTGCTCCCAGTAGTATGTCCAGTTATGTGCCCATCACAGAAAGTAAAAAAAAAATAAACACCACATACTTACATTGTTCCTAGCAGCAGCAGGACATCCGCTGCTCTGGTCTGTGGAGGAGGCAGAGCCAAGGCTGACTTCCGACCGGCCCCGCCCTCGCACAGACAAGAGGTGTGGAGAGCCAGCAGGGGGCAGGGATGATGACTGGATGTACGTCCAGATCACACTCACACAGTGCTCTGTATGACGTGATGTCACACGTCATCAGTGCTGCAGCTGCACTAGCCAATTCTGGTTTGTGCAGGAGGCGGGAAAAGATGAGCGCAGTACCATTGGGTGCTGCCCAGTCTCTAGTGTCTGTCTAGTCTACTCACTAACCGGTGTGGAAACCACCTCACCTCGCTCTCTCTCTGACTGCCAGAAGGCCCAGGCAGTACTAAGCTCAGCCATCCAGCCCAATAAGCCCACCAGAGAGGCCCAGGCAGCACTCAGCAGCTAGCTCAGCCTTTACTCAGCCATCCCACACTGAGCCCAGCCAGCCTCAGTGTCACCATCAGTGTGGGGGAAAAACTCCACACTAAACACAGGAGAGAATGGGAACAGTAACTGGGCCTGGAAACTAGGGAAGGAACAGGTCACCTCCTAAACAACCCTAATTAGGGAAGGAACAGGTCACCTCCTAAACAACCCTAATATGGGCCCTAACTATCTATCAATATGAATAGACCTTGAAGGTAGGAATTATTATATGTTGTATACCTAGGCCCTTATATCCCTATAAGGCCCTGGAATGAGGTTAGAACAGAAACAACCCATTCCTCCCCAGATGCACGAATGGAAGTCTCTGTCTCAAGCCCAGATACAAACAACAGGGAATATAAGATTCACAGTGAACTTGTCAATTTAACCCACGAGTTGCCAGTCTCTCTGATCTCCTGGTACCTGCCACAGGAACGTCCGTGACAGCGCCCCCCCCCCCCCCTTCTACGGGTGACCTCCTGGCACCCAGGACCGACCTTATCCGGAAGATATCTATGAAAGTCATTCACTAAACTATTGGCATTGACTTCGGAAGTCGGCACCCACATCCTCTACTCCAGTCCATAACCTTTCCAGTGGACAAGATTTTGAAGGGATCCACGGAGAACTCGAGAGTCAACTATTTTCACCATCTCGAATTCCAAATTACCGTCCACCATGAGTGGAGCGGGTGGCAAGGAAGATGTGTCCTGTAAATCCCACGCCGTCCCTTTTAGTATTCATCGCAGGCACAGTGAGGAGGCTGGCAGCATGAGCGTGATCAGAGTGATCCTTCACTAACTGCGCCTGCGCTGAATACTAAACGTGAGGGCACGGGATTTATGGAACACTGAGGAGAACTCGAAAGTCAATCAACTGGACCTGGGCGTGCCAAAGGGCTGTTGACCGAGCCTCTAGGTGCTGAAGCAATGCCCTAATAGCACCTAGGGGCTCATTAGTATATTTTAAAAGTCTTTATTTAAGAGAACGGCAGGTAGTTATAAAGCATACTGTTATGTACTGCTGACATTTGAACATCGCTATTGTCAGTCAGCTACATAACGTAATTTCTCATGACAGAAACCCTTTAATAACACCAGATATATGCTGCAATTGCTATTTGGGAAGGAGACAAGCATTAATGTTCAAAACCATAGACATATGTTACTTTTGCTATCACGCACTGTCCCTCATGGTCCTAAACTAGTGTTGAGCGAATCTTCGTGAACTTCGATCAGAATTTCAAGGAAAACTAGATTTGCCTTAAAAACTAATTTTCTTCTGGTTCGTGATATTGAATTGATTTTCCCTGAATGGCGGTAAAAAAAAAAAAAATTATACTTACCTCATCTGTTTGAGTGTGAAGAGCCATTCACCACCATCTTGATTGAAGATCCCTCGCGAAATCCCATGCACGGTGACGTATGATGTCACCACGCTGGCCGATGTTATGATTTCATCATGTGCTGCGCAGAATCTTCAATCAAGATGGCGTCGGCCGGCTCTTCATGATCAAATGGATGAGGGTAAGTATGATTTTATTAGAATTTTTTTATACTGTGTAAAGGCCGATTCAGTGGCCTGTATTTGTGGGAGGGGCACCACTGCCTTTATGTTCGGCCGGCATCCCTCCCACCTTGCACGTCGTTCTGCGTTTTGGACCGGTACCTGGGTTCCCTTGGTTCCCAGGCGTGTCCTGAGAGCGGTGTGTGCGGAGTAGCTGTGCCTCGTGGTCTGCAGCATCCCGTGTTGATAAGTAGCTGCTACGTCCTGCAGCCCAGCGCATAGAAGTCTAGCCGGCGGTGGGTCGGCCCCCTAGGTTAGGGGGGGCACCCCCGCATCGGAGCGGTCTGCCAGGGAGCAACGCTAGCTCCCCACGCGGGACGACACGTCAGGTTGCAGGGGGCAGCGTGTCCCCGCTCAGCTGTTCATCTGAAAGTCTGGCACGGGCCGCCGTGCTATTAGACAGGGATACAGGGATCGGGGGGGGGGGGGGCGGCGCTTGATAAGGGGTCTTGAGAAAGGTTAGGGTATTCGCCGGTCTGTCACTGCTGTTGCCAGTACTGGCAGGTGGTGTGCAGGGTGTGTGTAGAGCCCTGTTTTGGGTCAGTCAGTAGCAGTCTTAAGGGTGCCAGTCTTTGTGGGGTGGTAGCAGGAGAGTAGAATGTGTAACAATTATTAATTGTATAACCGTGTCCAGGGAGTCTAGAGGGTTAATGCGGAGGAGTGTAGGGTAGGGAGTTGGGGGGGTGGTCTTGGAGGGAGTGCTGTGCGGTCTCTGGCAGCGGTTTATTTTTCACTTGTTGGGTTCCGTTAGCGCCTTATCACCTGGGCTTTTCCCGTTAGGGAGGCAGGTCATAGTCGCAGGTGTTGTTCTTTTCCTTCTCTCAGGCAGTAGGTTAGTGGGTATGGCTCGCTGGCCGTAATTTGTGTGGTTACGGTCACAGGTCAGTTTCTTGTTATGAGGGAACTTTTTTGGAGTGGTTTAAAAAAAAAAAAAAGAGGGCAGAGGAAGGTGAGATAAACAGTAAATTATTTAAATTACATTGTCTCCTTCAATTCTACTCGCTAGTCGTTTGCTCACCCTCCTCTTACCGTTGTTTGTGGTTTCATCCCAGCGAGGTGTGTAATCCGGTGTTGACGGCATAATTGTTTGCTTCTAGGTTCCAGCGTTTCTCTCAAGTTACGTCCAGGATCTTGGCTTACCTGCCAGGTAGTACTGGTACACGTCGGGGGGTAGGAGAGAGGTTGCAAGTGTCGTTCATGTCTCATTCGCTATCCGTTGTTTCGTGTTGTATTGTCTCTACAGCTGATATGTTGCGAGCTTCAGATATCGTTGAGGCTTCCGTGGATAAGGATGTTGTGGGAATGTCTGAAGGGGGCAGTTTCCCGTCCCTTCGTGCATGGACTATGCCTAGGCTTATTTCAGAACTGACAAAGAGGGGTATTCCTTTCCCGGCTTACGCCAGGAAGGCTGAGTTGTACTGAGTTGGCTGTTGAAAGGTTCAGTGGCTCCATGTCAAGATGACGTCTCCATGGCCACGGTTCAAATGTCCAATTACATGTCATGTTGAATAGCCTAACGTTGTCTGTTACTAGTATTCAAGCAAGGTTGGAGACAGATGAGTCTCGCGCTTTGGTCGTTCCTGTCTCTCCTCCAGACTTACCTGTTGCCTCTACATCCGCGGCAGGTGGCTGTTGTCCAACGCAGGCCGCTCCCAATGTCTTTCCTGCACATTTTGTTCCGGCTAACGTCAGAAAAGATATATTAGAGAGTAGGGATGTTAACCTTGCCTCTTTGCTGGTTGCCACCAGGGACTTGTCCGACAATAAGGTAATTGCCTGCGGTGAGGTCTCTGTGGTTCTGAGAGGCCGCGAGCACAGGCTCAATCGCAAGTTGACGATCCCCGAATTTGTCATGGTGTTCCGTCTGTTCAGAGATGTGATATGTTCTGTTAGGCCTGATAGGAGGGAAGAACTTGATTTGTACCTTTTCCGAGTCACAGAGTTAGGGTATAAGTATGGCGGGTGTTCATTTTATGATTACCAATGTTCATTTTCCGCCAAGGCAGCAGCGGCTTTAGCGCAGTTTCAGTTCGTCACAGATTGGTCCAATTTAGACACCGAGTTATTTTGTAGACATTTTGCTGGGTTGAAAGCTCCTTCCTGTTCATTATGTCAGTCAATTTTCCACTCAGCTGAGTGGTGTCACAAGTCAGCCACCAGTGCACAGTCTAACCCTTCTGGTTCGTCGGCCGGACTTCTAGATGTTTTCAGGTCTTCCAGCTCAGTTGACAAGTTGGGTCGGACTATTGTTCAGTTGGGTAGGGCCCAGATTTGTAACAATTATAATTACTCTTCGTGTAATTTCAGTCAATGCCGCTTGCTACACATTTGTTCTAATTGCTTCAGGGCCCACCCCAAAGTCGAGTGCACATTAAAGTCAATCAAAGCCTACATGAGTGTCATGGATACTGGTTGCTTACAGGGGTTCTTGGTGGGTCATCCTAATCCAGGTTTCGTGGAGTTTTTAATTTCAGGATTTTCTAAAGGTTTTCATACTGGGTTGGTCACTGTTCCAGTGTTACCCATGAATGTAAGAATCTTCAGTCAGCCGGCAAGAATCCTAGCGCCATAGACAAGTTGATAAACGCTGAGTTAGATAAGTTTTTTTTGATCGGTCCTTTTAAGGTACCCCCTTTCCAGCGGTGGAGAGTTAGTCCCGTAGGGGTGGTCACGGGTAAGTTTAGTAAGAAGGAGAGACTGATCATAGACCTGTCCGCCCCGCATGGTTCCCATGTCCTTAGCCTCAATTCCCTTATTCCATCAGAGGAAGTGGGCATGAGATATTCTTCCATTGACCAGGCCATCGCCATTATCATTCAGTTAGGACCCGGTGCCGCTCTGTCCAAGGCCGATATCTCTGATGCCTTTAAGTTACTCCCTATTGCGCCTGCTCTCTGGCAGTGGCATGGCATTAAGTGGAGGGACCAATACTACTGCTCCACAAAACTTACTTTTGGTTCTAAGACCAGCCCGTGGCTGTTTGATCAGTTGGCTCAGGCCCCCCATTAGGTATTAGAGAATAAAATCCACTGTGAACACCTTATCCATTACTTGGGTGACTTCCTGCTGATTGAGAGGCCAGGGCCGGCCCCCCAGGGTCTGGGGAGACTTTTGAGTTGCTTTTCTGAGATGGGTGTCCCTGTATCCCCCAAGAAAGTTGAGGGACCATCCACAACCATTACTTTCCTAGGCATAGTGTTAGATTCGGAGAACATGTTAGCCAGGTTGCCATCAGACAAGTTAGTTAGGATCAGGGAAGTCGTTCACAGGTTCTCAGTTACCACCGTGGTCACTAAGGCTGATTTATAGTCGTTACTGGGCATGTTAAATTTTGCGATAAGGATCATTCCACAAGGCAGGTCTTTCATTTCCCATTTGTTGGCCCTTCTCGCTTCTGCTCCGAACCAAGACAGCTCGGTACGCCTGGATAGTCATGCCTTATCTGACCTACACATGTGGGACCACTTCCTCAGCCAGTGGAATGGGGTGTCCTTGTTTATTCCCGAATTGTCTAGCTTGTCTCCAGTAATCTTCTTGGACGCGGCTGCTGGCACAGGTTTTGCTACTATTTTTGGCACCCACTGGGTCGCAGGTGAGTGGCCAGTTGAGGTTAGACAGATCCCGGGTTTCCTGCAGACCTCAGCACTCTTCAAGCTGTACCCCATAGTGGCGGCCACCTTTATCTGGGTCAGCTGCTGGACAAATCTCACTGTGTTATTTTTAACAGACAACGCCGCAGTGGTAGCTATTATAACCAGTGGTTTGTCGTAGCGGTAGCGGTATGACGTAGCGGAGTAGCTGCGTAGGCGTACCGCACGTCCGCATGGGTACCGCCCACCCGCTACCAACTCGCCTCGACTCGGCGTCTCGGCGTCCTGGCCCTCTCTCCGGCCTTGCAGCCCCCAGCGCGGTCTACTGAAATCTGAACCGAGGCAGGGAAGAGGTGGAGCTGTTGAACTGTCGGGACGGCCGCCCTGCTGTTGTGTCCTGGAGGAAGAATGTGGACTGAGGCTTATGGAGCGGCGCTCACCTGATGTTTGCCGGTGGCGGACCTAGAGGTATCGTCGGGTGCCGTCTGCTGCACGTTGGGATCGTCGACTATGGATGGCTGATGACTGAGGGGTACCTGTCATGTGGCAGTGATGCGCCGGATGTATTTGATGGCTGGCTGCTGCTGAAGACTGGTGAGATCGCCTCTGTGTCAAGTGTGTCAAGTCGCCCATTGTCATCCCTCCCTACTAACCAACGTCACTTATTCTAACCCTGCGTGTATGGATGGCCGCCGCCTGCTTGGTCCAGTTTTTGTCTATCTGTTGATTACTGGCTATTGGGTTAGCTAGGAGCATGACTCCTGCATATACTGTTGAAATGGCTATACGGGACGACCCCGTGACAACCCCCTAGGAAATTGATGGTTGGTGACGGGGGGCTGGAATCCCGACACTCCTTTTGATACGCTGGTGCGAGCCAATTACGCGGTTAGCCGTTATGTGGCTCTCTCTCAGCTCCAGTTGATGTCTATTTAACCCCTCAATGGCAGCAGCCTTTACACGCTCCCCCACGATGAATGAACATTGAATACGTGCCGTAGAAGAATCTAAAACTACAAGGAATATATAAGGGTCTATGGGGGCCCATTGTTGATACTTTCTCTTATAAAAAGCTAATAGAGGTTACCCCTACGTTATTGTGCTGAGTTTGGCCGGATCGGTTGGACTATCTCCGCGGCAATTTATATGAGGGATTATTCTCCACCACTCTGGAGTCTCCGCGATGGACACCATTCGCTGACGTCAATCTGGGGCCCTAATGGTTACCAGGCATCACCTGGGTACATGTGGTGCGCGGTGACGGTGTCCGTGACCCTTATCTACTACTACTGACTCCGCTTGTACCACTGATCCAAATAGGTGCCTTGTTCACGCTTGACATTTGTTTTCATAGTTTGCTACTGGTCAAGCCTTTGATATTTATTGATTTTTATGCCATGTAAACAAGCGCTGGTTTCATTATATATGTATATGTTTATATAGCTATACCCCCCCCCCTAGATGGGTTTGTACAAATTAATGTCAGGTTTGCATATAAACTTCATTTTGCTATTTGATAGATACTACTACAGAACCAGATGCTGAAATAGTGTTGGGATATTTTCGCCAGGGGGCGGCACTGCGAGAGCATCTGCTTTTGGAATAGTATACGGTGTACCCTCGTTTGAAAGATTTGAAAATATGCCTCCTAAATATAACAGGAGATCCGGGGGTACGGGATCCCCTAGGGCGGGCGGTGGTAGCAGTCCACAGGCGAGAATGGATAAATACCTGAAATCGCCTCCACCTAAACAGAGAGGGGGGAAAAAAATACCCGAACTGGCGGAAATACAGATAGACCCACCCGCACAGACTGAACAATGTATGAGATTTGACATTATTGAGAACAAATTAACGGACATATTATCGGTAGTGCAGACCACTAATCAATCAGTCCTAGACGTCTCCACCACCGCACAGACACTGCAGACTGAACTTACTCTCATTAGAGAAGATATGAACCAAATTAGGGCCGGCATCTCACTTGTAGAAACTGGGTTATCCAAGGTCCAAATAGAACAGCTACAGATGTCAAAAAAATTAGAAGAATTGGACAAAGAAAACAAACGGATTAATGCAAGACTAACTGATATGGAGGATAGGGCACGCCGTAACAATCTCAGAATAGTGGGCCTCCCTGAGGGGGTAGAGGGGGGGAACCCCGTGGCGTTTATGCAAAAATGGTTGATTGAAACGCTAGGATCCGGTGGAGATACTCCTGCACTACGTGTGGAGAGAGCGCATAGAATTCCTGCAAAAAAGACCCCGCCGGGTGGCCCCCCCCGAGCCATCCTAATCAGGATACTTTCCTCCAGTGATAGAGACTGGGTGCTTCGACGTAAGAGGGATCTAGCTGACACTATACTTGACGGACATTCGATACAGATATACCCCGACTTTTCCAAGGATACCCAAAGCAAGCGCAGGGAATATCTTGACATCAAGAAAAGATTACGTGAGGGAAATATTAAATATTCTATGTTATATCCCGCCAAGTTAAGAGTGGTGTATAGAGATACCGTAATGTTTTTTCATTCCCCTAGAGAAACCTTAGAATGGCTAGATTCTGTCAGGGTTTAGACGCTGGGTCTTGGTTGATGTGGCAGGAATGCCACTCAATCAAGGGGTGGGGGAATAGCGGGGGCGGCCCATGGACGGATGGGCGAAATGTAAGAGGTTGACAACGATGCTTCGCATCAGTGAACCAGTAAGGGGGTCACCGGGGGGTGGGGGTCTAAGGGGGTGGGTGGGTAGCGGGTGGGGGGGGACCCTGGCTTGGTTGCGGTTGCCTTTGGGGGGCGACGGACGCCTCCTTTATAATTCATGATATGACTAATAATAGAGTCATGATATGGAATGTGCGTGGACTGGCTGATAGAACGAAAAGGGTAGTGGTTTTTGATTTGATTATTCGACATCTCCCTGCAATAGTAGCTTTACTAGAAACGCACGCTACACCTAATATCCCTGAATATTTAATAAAGAGATGGGCAGGGCATCAATTCCACTCTGGTTTCTCGGCATATTCCCGAGGGATCAGTGTGTATATACATCAAAGCATTGACTTCATCCTGCTTGACCAGTCGATTGATAGAGACGGGAGATATATCTTCCTCTTTGCCCAATGGAATGGCAGAAAGTGCGTCCTTGCTTTCCTGTATATCCCGCCACCGTTTACAATGACAGTCCTAAAGCAGCTGGCGCTTTTTATGCATAATATAGAGCGATCTCCGATATTAATATGCGGCGATTTTAACTGCGTGCTTGACCCGGCGCTGGATAGAATTTCAGTTGCCCGGAAAAGTGCGCAGGGAAAACATGCCTTACTTCGAGGGTTTTGTGAGGAGATAGGTTTAACAGATGTTTGGCGATGGCTCTATGGCAACAAACAGGTGTTTTCTTGCTTTAGTAAAGCGTACAGCGCTATGTCCAGGATTGATATGGCCTTGGCCAATGAACAGATGCTCGAATCCATCTTAAAAATGACATATGAGATCCATGGCATCTCCGATCACTCACCGATTTTATTGGTGATAAAGACCGGACAACAAGCTGGGATTAGTAGATCGTTCAGATTGAATGAACACTGGCTAACCATACTAAACGACCCCGTAGGGATAGATAAAGAACTTTTACAATTTTGGCAAGAGAATATCGGTACAGCACATGTCCACTTTGTTTGGGATGCCATGAAGGCATTTATGCGCGGGCTTTATTTTTCTAGAATAAAAAAGAAAAAAAATGAATTTTTTGCGGAACAAAAAAAGTTGGAGGCAAATATTGCATACCTGGAGGGCTGTATCCGAGTACGGAACGATGCGAATATGCGCACCAAGTTAAAATCTACTAAAGATCATTATACCACCTTTATGAGGGAAAAAGCGCAGAATCAATTATTTTTTATGGGCTATAAAGATTTCTGCGAGGGTGGCACCCCGAGTAAGCTATTGGTCTCTATTATAGCGAATCAAAAACCCCCCCAAAGAATTAGACAAATACTGACGGGTGATGGGCGTAGATTGGAAAGAGGAATGGAGATGGTGACAGAGTTTTTTAATCATTTTGACAATTTATATCGATCCGGCGTGGTAGATACAGTGACTAAAATAGATGACTTTCTAGAACAAGTTAAGATCCCGGTGCTGTCGGACTCCGACTCTGCCCTCTTGAGCGCCCCCATTTCTTTGGAGGAACTACAGGCGGCTCTGCATGAGACTCGGGGTTCTTCGGTGCCCGGATCGGATGGACTCCCATTTGGCATATATAAGCGCCATGCGGAGGTGCTTCTGCCTGGACTGTTGCAGGTCCTAAATGAGTCTAGCAAATGTGGAAAGCTGCCCCCGTCTTTGACTGAAGCAACGGTTACATTGATCCTCAAAAAAGGGAAAAAGGGCAATAAAGTTGAGGATTATCGCCCAATATCACTGCTTAATGCAGATTATAAAATAATCGCAAAAGTTCTTTCTAACAGGTTAAAAAAAGTAATAACCCGCCTGGTCCATGTAGACCAGACAGGGTTTATTCCTGGGCGACAGATACAGACCAATATACGCCGGACCATCCTTAACATTCAGATTGGAGGGGGGGAGGACCGCTCGATCCTGTCATTGGACGCCGCTAAGGCGTTCGATCGGGTCGAGTGGCCCTTCCTCTGGCGTGTTATGTATAGGATGAATCTGGGCCAGGAATTTATTGGATGGGTTAAATTGCTATATAGTGAAGCAACTGCCAGAATTAAGGTTAACGGGGTGCTCACCCCGGCTGTCTCTCTAAAGCGGGGAACACGTCAGGGATGCCCCCTCTCTCCACTTCCCTTTTCAATCTTTATGGAACCCCTTGCCTGCAGGATACGGGCTGAACCTGGTATAGTGGGTTTCGGGGGGAGAGGGACGGATGACAAGATTTGTTTATATGCAGATGACGTTTTACTCTACCTGAATGATGGATGGAGAAGCGTCTCTGATGTTATGCGGATAACAGAGGAATTCGGCAGAATTGCCGGATATGAGATAAACTGGGTAAAGTCTGTACTCTTCCCCCTGAACCGGATGCCCCCCCCAAACGACCTCAGGATCAGAATTATTGCCCCAACAGACCACTTAGATTATCTTGGGATAAAAATTAGCAATAACATTAGGGAGTATAATCAGCTAAACATTACCCCTTTAGTCGGGAAGATAAAAGAAAAAATAAGAGTTTGGCAGAAACTTCCGCTTTCGCAGATTAACAGGATTGCGCTGATTAAAATGGTTTTGCTGCCTTGGATATTGTACACGGTCAGCTCCTGCCCCGCTTGGATTGAGGATAGTGTTTTCAATTTGATTGATCGCTTGATAAATGATTTGATATGGGGCAGAAAAAGGGTCCGCATTAAATTACAATATTTGCGAATGGCCGCAAGTAATGGGGGCCTAGGCCTGCCCCATTTTCAAATCTATTATCTGTGTGCACAACTACAATGGTGTGTTAACACCGGGGATGGAGTATTACTATCCCATATCCTAGGTCAACGCCAACAGCATGTAAATAACATTTTCAGTATATTGGAATCCGGGCTGCTTCAGCGTGCAGATTACTCCTTGCCCCATCGGGGCCGCGCTACAGAAAGCCTGGAATAAAATCAAGGTACTTATCCATGCTCCTCAAATCCTGGACTTCTCCCCGTTATGGGATAATCCCGCGCTA
Source organism: Bufo gargarizans (assembly GCF_014858855.1). Taxonomy (NCBI): domain Eukaryota; kingdom Metazoa; phylum Chordata; class Amphibia; order Anura; family Bufonidae; genus Bufo; species Bufo gargarizans. The sequence goes on from NC_058085.1 coordinate 125,732,933, forward strand.
ACAGAATTTCTGACACTTAACGAAAACGAATACTGGACTCGAAAAGGTATCACATTAGTTTCACATATATACACTAAAGGGAAAATCAAACCAATAAGGGAACTGATACAACAGACACCAATAACAATATTAGAGCACTATAGATATTGTCAATTACAACACGCATTAGCATACACGCTTAAAAAAACACCTCTGACAAGAGTCACTCAGGGGTTTTTACTATTTTGTTATAATATAGTAGGGAATAAAGTTAAGATTTCACTAATATATAGGAGATTCATTGAGGAATTAAGCACTATCACTAAATTTAAAAGTGTAGATAAATGGAAGATGGACATCGGGGAATGTAACCCCTCACAATGGCGGGAAATATACCAAAACATTAAGAAGGCTTCCCTTTCACGACAACACCGATTGATACAATTTAAAATAATACATCGTCTATATGTTACCCCGAGTCTATTATCCAAAATGTACATCAATAAGGGTCAAGAATTTAGTTGTCTGAAATGCTCTTTTGTTGCCGCAGGGCTTGTACACATGTTGTGGGACTGCCCTGCTATTAGGACCTTTTGGGGCTGCATATTTCAGACAATGGCGGTAAACAGTAGGAACAGCCCCCCCTTGACTAACCAAGTAGTTGTGCTTGGACTTTTCCCCCCCGAGTACAAAAATAAAACCACCAAAAATGAACAGGCGTACTGGCTGAAGGGATTTCTATTGGCTAAGGTGATAATCCTGAGACAGTGGGTGAAAGATAGACCTCCAACAATAAATGAATGGCAAAATTTAATGACGAGAATAACACATTTTGAGGGCATGAAACGACGCGGGTTGAGCGATGCCATAGGAATGGGCGTATAGAGAGGGGAAACAGCTAGAAGAAACATCCTGATTAGAACTGACGACCATTTATCGGTGGAGACTACGGCATAATTACAACCTAACAAATCATTATACATCCTTAAATGATAAATTCTATCAACACAGCCCACAGTAAGCAGGTTTGACATTATAAAGGATTGAAGAAAATATTATGAGGGGGGCAAGAGTACCCCGCCGCCCCTCGCGGCGGCCGCACCAAGCCAGGTGGGATGGGTGGGGGGTGATGAGGGAGGGGGGGATGGGTTTTTTCTTGGGTCTTGATATCTATGCCTGAGAATCGACATCAAAGCTGGGCTACCCTGATTATAGATATCTCTCTATATATGTTTGTTCTATGGTATGGAAGCGATACATTGTTTTATATGTAATTGTTATATGTGTTCATTTCCTGTGATCAGATATCTGTTTTTATACTGTTCATATTTGGAAAAAATAATAAAGATACTTAAAATAAAAAAAAAAACTACTAACAAAAAAAAAAACCAGTGGTTTGTCTAGGTCTTCACATGTCATGTGTCTCATGAGGCGTCTAGTTCAACTCTCGTTGCAACATCATTTCTGTATCACTAGTACGCATATACCAGGTTCTCAAAATGTGGCAGCTGACGCCTTGTCGAGGGCTAATTTTCCCCTTTTTTTGCAGGTCATGCCAGAGGCGGATGGTACGGGTGCTGCTGTCCCTCCCACGAGTTGGTAATTCTGGTTTGACTAGTCACCTGGCCACAGCCCATACCTTATTAGCCAAGTCACTTTCTCCAAACACGGCTAGGGCTTACCGCACCAAGTGGGCCGTATATTGCAAGTTCCTGGAGAAATGCCCTCAAGGAGAGTCCAGCTTCATTGAGTACATTCTTGCTTTTATAGGTTACTGCCACTCGGAACTTAAGCTGTCACACAACACAGTGAAATTCTACCTGTCAGGGGTGTAGCATTTCCTTTCCGTTAGCCATCCAGAACGGGGTTCGTTGTTTTCTGTTCACGCAGTCAAAGCAACGCTGAGAAGGTTAAGCAAATGTGGCCCAGGAGGCCAGATACGCAGACAAGCTGTTACTGGTAGGCTATTCCATTACCTGTCTGACAATCTGGATAAGAATCCTTTCGGGGTTTTGCCTAGCTTGGTGCTTAAAACAGCTATTTATTTAGCCTTTTACGGTTTCTTGAGGCCTGGTGAGTTTACTTGTCCCCCCAATAGCAGTAAGTTTGTCACAGTTAGCCAACTGGTTCCGCATCTTGAGGGTTTCACGTTATTACTGAGGACATCCAAGACCTCTCATACAGGTCCCCTGGTCCCAGTGTCCTACTTCCCCACGTCCCACCGGTGGTGCCCCGTCAGGGTCCTTCAGCAGTTGCAGGCAGCCTTGGTAGGTCACAGGCCAGAAAGTCCACTGTTGCCTTTTAGGGTGTCGCCACTTAGTACTCATCAATTTGTGTCTCACATACCCTCCTTAGTTGGGAGTCTGGGCCATTCATTTCGTATAGGAGCAGTGTCCGCGGCCTCCAAAAATCAGGTGCCAGTTCATGTTATCCAGAAGTTGGGCCGCTGGCTCTCCTCCTGCTTTAGTCGCTACATCCCTCATCCCAAAGCCGAGATGTCATTGGCTTTCCAATGTTTGTTCTTGTGATTATGTTGTAATAAATTACTCTTGCTACTGTGTATGCCTTTTTGCCCTCTTTCTGGTGTCCCTGCTACGTCGCGGTTGCGGCACAACTCTAACCTCTTAGATGTAAGGTAGTTTCAGGTGGGGTAGGGTGCATTCTCTCGGTATCCACAAACATAAGTGTAAAGGCCGGTTCGTTGGCCTGTATTTGGGGGAGGGGCACCGCTGCCTTTATGTTCGGCCGGCGTCCCTCCCACCTTGCACGTTGTTCTGCGTTTTTCCCTACCACCCGCCCTTTCTCTTGTTACTCATGGAGGGGATGCCCTCTTTCTGGTGTCCCTGCTAAGTCGCAATTGCGGCACAACTCTAACCGCTTAGGTGTAAGGTAGTTCCAAGTGGGGTAGGGTGCATTCTCTCGGTAGCCACAACCACAAGTATTATTAATGTCAGATGCCACGGTCAGCTTGCAATGCGGCATCTGAGGGGTACAATGACGTGGAGCGGCGCAATCACCATTCCCTGCCATTGCATCCATGCGCCCCGTGACAAAGTAATTTGTCATGAAGCAAATTTTTTTGTAAAATACAGCCAAATCGACTTTTCAAATACTCATCTCTATCCTAAACAGTCTATGGCTTCTTTGCCTTTTTTGCTTCCTTCTTCAAGAAGTTTTACCCTTGTTCTCCGAACTGCACAGACCCATGCCGCTCCTCACACTTCAGCTGCCAAGGTCAGACTCCTGGCTGATGCAATCAGACTACACAGCTCCTCCCTCAGAGAGGTAGGTCCAGCCTCGGTTCTGCTGAGTAGGTTGCAATAACTAAGCTGTTTTCCCATTTTCAGATCTTGGAAACACATTCAAAGGACAGAAAGTCCATTATCCCTAAATAGTAGATATTAACCTTTTTACCAGTGATCTGCTGGGTTTCTTCACATTTGAGGTACAAGGCTGGTTCTAGCTTTATTATAAAGAGACTGTCATGTTATAGAGAGATCACTGGATCCATGTGAGGTACAGGGCTGGTGCTAGCTTTGTTAGAAAGAAATTCTGACTATCATATTTTACATCATTCATGGGATAACCCCTTTAAGAGACCCAGCAATACTTCTGAACTGGGGACAATGAGCCCAAGTTATTCCCCTGGTTGCTCCCTTGCATTTCATTAGAGATGACAGCTTGTCCCAGCCAGCAGTTATCCATAATTTGAAAAACATGGCTGTTTTCTTCCAAAAACAGTGCCACCCATCGAGAGGTGTGGTTAGTTCTGTTTTTGGAAAACAAAAAGGCCATGTTTTTCTAATCCTTTTCAACCCTTTAATAAAATGGCTTTGTTGAGAAGGAATGTGAGCACTCATCCTTTCTGAGGTTTTCTTGAAACAGCGTTTCCACCTAAAATGAAAAATGTTAAAAAATTCTATTGAATGGCCCCCATAGAGATTTGTATTCTTTATTTTAAGAGAAAATGCACGGCAAGATAGTAAATTGTGATTAAGGTATGCTTTTTAAATTATTTTATATGAGACACTACTGGATTCTTGTATTCCTGTATGTAACAAGCAGAACTAAATTTGCTAAAATTGATAAGGCCTCATTCACATGACCATGTCTGTTTTGCAGCACCTGTCGCTTGCACCCCCATTGCGGTGGGGACCTATTGACTTCAATGGATTCGCAATCTGATCTGTAAGATGCGGCCAAAGATAGGACATGTCCTATCTTTTGAGGTGTGGCTGCACAGACCTGGATGCTAGTGTTGATCGCGAATATTCTAATCGCAAATCTTTATCGCGAATATCGGCACTTCGAGAATTTGAGAGGAACTATAATATAGTGCTATATCTTTGTAATCACAAATATTCTAGATTTGTTTTCATCAGTACCCTCACTGCTTCTTGCTTGTGGGCCAATGAAAAGGCTGCAATGTCTTTGTCAGAGCTTTGCAACATCCCTAGCAACCAATAGGAAAGTTGCCTAGCCCTTAATATATAGGAAACTTCCCAGCAGCCATTTTCTGCTGTTTTTTGTAGTTCTGAGAGAGAGAGAGAGAGCGAGAGAGAGAGAGAGAGAGAGAGAGCAGTGTTATTGCTGTGCTCTGTGCTTTGCTGAGTTATCTGAATCAATTACATTAGATAGATAGTTAGCTCATATATATAATACAGATAGTTAGTGGGAGATAGTCAGTGTAGGTTAGATAGTAATATACTGTAGGTTCTAGTGCAGGGTGGTGCTAGGTAGTGTGATAGGAATTACTGTGCTGTGATAGGGATTAGTGTCTTTGTCTTTCGTTTTTGGAAAAAAAAAGTAATTTTCTGTCTGTTTTTCTGTGCTGTGATAGGGATTACTGTGATGAAAAATGTAGCAAAAGTGAGCCACCCCTGTATTGTGCCCGCAATACGCTCATACTACATTGTCGATTATCGCAATCAAGAAAATAATGACTAGAGATCACGAATTCTAGAATTTGTGAATTTATGGCCATTATTAGTCCAAAAATTTGCGAAATATCGCGAAAACAAATATTTCCTATGCTGCTCATCACTGCGGGGGGCACACAAAAGAGCTTCAGCAATGCTACAGTAGATCCCCCGAAATGCTCTTGTAATGACTTGTCCTCTTTCTGCCTCCTACTGCTCCACTCACATTCACTAGGGTTGCATCAAAACCAAACCCCCCAGAACTCGTCACTGGCCCTTGAATGTTCCTGTTAAGTGCCACCTGGCGTCTCGCCACCCCCCTTCCTTAGACCATTGTGGCCTGACCTACAGCAATATGACATGGGGGCCTCCTGTGAGTGTCTTGTACTGGCTTCTGGTTGTTATGGATCATGCATGGGATGGATGATTGGATTGTAGTCTGGGAAGATCGGGAGGGCTGGGTGACGAGCATACACTGATACATGCAGGTACATTTATACCATACATATGCCGATTCATACATTTGCACATATAGAGGGGCCACAGAGTAAGTAACTCCATAAGTACCTACTGGGAAACAAGGGGTTAATATGTGAGGTACATTCAGTGACCCCCTGAGGAGACGATGTAGAGGATGGAAGTGGTAGTGGCCCTGATGAAGTGTTGTCTCACGGTGTACCCCCACCTTACAGCAGTGTCTGTACATGCCGCTGTAGCAGTTCATTCTGCTGTCTTAAATCTCAAGGTTTCACTTGAGGACAATTTGAGTATTTCTCCCTGAAAAAATTTGCAACAGGAGCAGGAGCACTGAAGATTAGTTCTTTTCCCTTCTCTGTCTCAGCAGGAACTTCACCTTTTGGCAGGAAGATGGACCAGCCCACTCCTAAAAGCAGGGGAGGAACAGGGTGTTTTCCTGCCAGCCTTTGCCATAAAACTAACCTTAACCCTGATTAACCCCTGAAAGATGGTAACCTCAGGTGCCGCAATCAGTGATGAACGCAGCATCTCAGGGGTTCAATGATGGGGCAGTGCAGTCGCCATTCCTTTTTATTGCTCCCGCTACATACAAAGAAATGCCTCATCACAAAGTGAATTTCTTTGTGAAATTCGGCGAAGCAACCAAATTAATAATACATTTTCCATAACTTTGTTAATATCTAATAAGTAACCCCACCATGTACCTCACACATTAAGCCCATGTTGCCCTTATTTGAGAAGGTACTTTGTGTGTGTGTGTAAGTTACTAACATTGGCCCCTTCACTTCATTAAAGGGCATCTGTCAGCAGATTTGTACCTATGAACCTGGCTGACCTGGTACATGTGCGCTTGGCAGCTGAAGGCATCTGTGTTGGTACCATGTACATACATGCCCGCATTGCTGAGAAAAATGAATGTTTTAATATATGCAAATAAGCCTGTAGGCGTAACGGGGGCGTTGTCATTACACCTAGAGACTCTGCTCTCTCTGCAACTGTCACACCCTCTGCACTTTGATTGACATTGACACTGCCTGGCCTTATCAATCAAAGTGCAGAGGGCGTGGCAGTTGCAGAGAGAGCAGAGCCTCTAGGTGTAATGACAATGCCCCTGTTACTCCTACAGGCTTATTTGCATATATTAAAACATTCATTTTTCTTAGCAATGTGGGCACATATGACCTTGGGACCAACACAGATGCCTTATGCTGCCAATTGAACATGACACAGGTCAGCCAGTTTCATAGGTACACATCTGCTGACAGCTGCCCTTTAAACTACCAGGGAAGCTTTAATAAGTTGAAATATTTTTTACTACTTTTCTGTTGTCTAAAAATGGGGTAAGTGTTACGGTCTATTACGTCTAGTGCAGATAATATGGTAATTGTTTTGTGTTACATGCTTTCACTTTAAATCACAGCATTTAACTTTTTGCAAACAATTAATATTTAGCAGTGATCCACTGGGTCACTGCAAATGTCTGATACTATAAGAGTACGGCCATGCTTTCAGGTTTCTGCATGCAGTTTTGTAAGCCAAAATCAGGAACAGATCATAAAAGGAGAGAAAGTATATAGGACAGATATAACCTCTCTTTTTTTTCAATCCACTCCTGGTTTAGGCTTCCATCACAGCTTGCAGAAACCTGATTGTGTGGCCGTACTCGAATACAGTGCAGCGCTCCAGTCTCTAGTCCTGTATACCAGGTCCTCTTGCGGGCAGGGTTCAAGGTCTCCTTGCTATGTGTATCAGCTTTATCTTGGGTTAATCATTCCCCAGTCTCCTCTCATATTGTCGCTGCCAAGATAAAATGTGTGTCTTATGTCTAGCAGGATTGCTTAAGAGTCTGTGTCTGAGACCATTGCCAAAAACACACTGGGAGCTCATGCCAGGCTTCCTTATTAGGCAATACCATTCAAAGTTACTTCTCGGGTAACACTTGCAGTAGTTTCTTGTCATGGGGAAATGGAAAAGTTTAATACAATACACAGTCGATTACCTGTAATCCAGTATTACTGGGACCTGACTGGTGTCAGATTATCAAATACTCTGGATTATCAGGTGGTCATAGACAAGTAGACACCATTGACGGTAGATGTCTTAGTTTCTCTTCTAAGGGCTCTTTCACACTTGCAGCAGGACGGATCCGGCAGGCTGGTCTCCCTGTCGGATCCGTCCTTCCGCTGTTTCGCCGAGCCGCCGGACCGCTGCTCCGTCCCCATTGACTATAATGGGGACGGGGGCTGAGCTCCGGCGCAGCACAGCGCTGCACGGCGAAAGCCACCGACTAAAAAGTCCTGCATGTCCGACTTTTTAGTCCGGCGGCTTTCGCCGTGCACCACCGTGCTGCGCCGGAGCTCAGCCCCCGTCCCCATTATAGTCAATGGGGACGGAGCGGCGGTCCGGCGGCTCGGCGAAACAGCGGAAGGACGGATCCGACAGGGAGACCAGCCTGCCGGATCCATCCTGCCGCAAGTGTGAAAGAGCCCTAAGCCGGTTCTTGTGAGTACCATGCAGATCTGTGCCAGACAAGTGCAGTACTATTGTGAGGGGGTAGCACTGTTATAAGGGGGCACCAAAGAGGCAGCACTATTGTGAGGAGGAACTAAGGGAGCAACACTAAGGAGAAAACATTATTGTGTGGGGACCACTAAGGGGGGCAAAGGGGTAAGCAGGGAAATTTTTACTTCACTATGCAAATAGAGTGCTAACAACGCTGTAATATGTGTCATGAGTCATAACATTACTGGTGATACCAACTTGGCTAACAAATCGATAACCAACAGTTCCTGAGATCCCTTTAAGTAGATGATTTATCTATTTAATGCACTTACATAGCACTACTATATTCTGCAGCGCTTTACAGACATTAGCATCCAACTGTCCCCAATAGGGCTCACAATCTAAGGTCCCTATCAGTATGTCTTTGGAGTGTGGGAGGAAACCGGAGGAAACCCACACAAACACAGGGAGAACATACAAACGTCATGCAGATGTTGCCCTTAGTCGGATTCGAACCTAGGATCCCATCCACCGTGCAGCCCATGATTATATAGGTACATGGATGTAAGTTTATTGTTGTACCAGCCAACAGCTCCGTGCAGAGCGCCTACTGTTATACTGTGTCAGAATAACAGAGCCCACATAGTTTTCATGCTTGCCTTCACACTAGCAGTAACTTGTGTTTCCCGGCACTCCCTTATAGAAGCTTATCTTTTGAAAAGATCACTTCAAACACCACTCAGTGTAAAATGCGGGACTTAAGGCAAATGTCATGTAGAAAGTATTTTAGTTTTCACAAGAATGTGGCATGAAGGCACAAAGAACCATAAGATGAGAAGGGTCTAATAATTATCATTCTATATCTAAGTTAACTTTCGATTAATACAAAAACTTACAAAAGTGGCTAAAAATACATCCAATCAAAGGGCCAAAATAATTGAACCTCTCCTGACACTGTACAAACGAGAAGATTCTTCTGAACTGCACAAAGTGTGACTCTTATATAGCTAAGCTATAGCTTATACTACTAAAGAGCCAAAATAACGGGACCACCTTCACATTTTAATGGGCCCATAGTAGGCCTTGTTGAAGCAATTTAGGGAATGCCTTTTAGGCTACTTTCACACTAGCGTTCGGGTTTCCGTTCGTGAGCTCCGTTTGAAGGAGCTCACGAGCGGACCCGAACGCAGCCGTCCAGCCCTGATGCAGTCTGAATGGAGCGGATCCGCTCAGACTGCATCAGTCTGGCGGCGTTCAGCCTCCGCTCCGCTCGCCTCCGCACGGACAGGCGGACAGCTGAACGCTGCATGCAGCGTTCGGGTGTCCGCCTGGCCGTTCGGAGGCGTGCGGATCCGTGCGGATCCGTCCAGACTTTCAATGTAAGTCAATGGGGACGGATCCGTTTGAAGATGCCACAATGTGGCTCAATCTTCAAGCGGATCCGTCCCCCATTGACTTTACATTGAAAGTCTGAACGGATCCGCGCAGGCTACTTTCGCACTTGCGAATTTTTTTAAAGTTATTAATGCAGACGGATCCGTACTGAACGGAGCCTCCGTCTGCATTAATATGAGCGGATCCGTTCAGAACGGATCCGCCCGAATGCTAGTGTGAAAGTAGCCTTAGTTGATCATTCATAATGCACTGTACAGATGCACTAATCTTCAGGGGGCACTGGCCTCAAGATATGTTGGCTAGCAATGGTGTAAGTAATGGCGCATTTACACGCGCCAACTGAGCATGCAATGGTTGTGCAGGAACAATATCTTCCCAACTGCCCGCTTGTCCGAGGAGGTGAGAACTGCATTTACATGCAGCTCTCTCCTCAATTGTGAGAGGAACGAGTGATGGCTACTGCAGTCGCTTGTCCCAATTCAGATTCATTGTTCATGATTTAAACAATAAATTTACCCGATGAATGTTTTTTTCGCAATGAGACAACCCCAAAGTACAAACTCCCAGCAGCGGTGAGAGCTGCTACAAAGGGTGGATCTCCATGAGAAGGACCTTAGATCATTTCAGTGGCCGCCTTGTAATATTTCAATGCAGCAGGTGAAATGAGAACTCACCAGTCACTTACCCCCTCTGTAGCTAGGTAGGAGAACGAGGGCAGATTTTTTTGTGGTTGTAAAGGTTTGTCAAAACCAGATAATCCGTTCAACTAGCGGTTTTGAAGGGGTTGTTCCACTAAAAATATTTTCAAACCAGCGCCTGGATCTGAATACAGTTTGTAGGTGCATGTAATTAAAAATGTAGAATAGCCACTGAGTTGTTTGATAAAATCTATATTATAGCGCCACCTGCTGTTTATTCTTTTCTTTATTTCTTGCTGAGGTGGACGGACATGCTCAGTTCTATCCTTCAACTGCCACCAGCCGTATCTACTGTTAGAAGCTGTTACAGAGGAGGACCCACCCGGAAATAAATCTAGCAGAGCAACTTGAGAAATGAATAGGGAGATCTCTGGATCCATGTGAGGTACAGGGCTGGTTCTAGCTTTGTTAGGAAGAGATTGTCATGTACTGTATGATGTCTGATTTTCATATTTTATATAAATCATAAGCCCTTCAAATTCATACTGACGTACATTCAGGGCATGTAAGCCTTGCCACCCAAGACCTCCAAAATCCAATTGGGAATGTCCACTTCTGGGTTCAGTTTATATATAACCCTCACATTTTTTGATAGTAGTGTTTGGCGCGAATATTTGAACAGCGAATATCGCTGTCTCTTAGAACTGCAAAAAACTGCAGAAAATGGTTTCTGGGGAGTTTCTTATATAGTAAGGGGTAGGCAACTTTCCTATTGGTTGTTAGGGCTGTTGCTAAGCTCAGACAAATACATTGCAGCCTTCTCATTGACCCACAAGCAAGAAGCAGAGAGGGATCATGGGTAAAGATGAAAAAAAAATCTAGGATATTCGAGAATACGAATATCTAGCAATATATTCTAAATATTCACAAATTCTCGAAGTGGCGATATTTGCGATTAAAATTCTTGATTCGAATATTCGTGCCCAACACTATATATAATACAGATAGTTAGTGGGAGATAGTCAGTGTAGGTTATATCCTGATATAGTGTAGCTGATAGGTTCTTCTGTCCATACATACAAGCTATAGACATAGTGCTGTGATGTCACAACAATACTTAGTGCACCAATCAGTAATATGTAGTCAGACCTGATAAAATGTAAAGTTGCACGTATTGCGCCAAAATATGTGTATCATTAATTGCCGATTTGTGCAATCTCGAATATTTTGGAGCACTCTATCTGCATATAAAGCTATTGTAAATTACGGAGCACATACATACTTTAGGAAAAATGTTATTTGAAATTCCTTTAATTCCCAATGCAGAACCTGTATCAGGCCTCCACCTACCATGCGCCATTTATAATGGTGGTGTCCCATGTGGCACGGGTTCCATCAGGTACTGGGACCCAGGTGCCACTCCTACCTCTGCAGCCGCTATAGCTACGCCGCTATGCTCTATATCACAAACAGTCCACTAGTGAATGTATGGGCTTTGTCACTATGACAAGGGAGGTCCGGCTTAGTAAGTACAAGGTTCCCTGGTTAATGTATGTCATACGGGCATGAAACACACACTTGGTTATGTATGCGCTCTCTAGAGGGCACATCCCTCCCTTTACAACACAATAAATCCTCTGACCCAGCTTGTTAAAAGTTCATTGACGCTGAATCTCCCACATTCCAGGCATCTTGCATTACTGCGCAGAGAACTGTGCAGAAATGAGGAGAGGCTTAGAGAACATTAAACTATATTGCTGGAGCTCCCCCTGCAGGTACAAAGCAGAACTGCATGACTACCTGTAGAGAGGCATAGCTGGATGCTCCTTGGCCCCAATGCAAAACCTCTAACAAAGCTCTCACTTACCATGTCACATATATTAGGGCTCATGCACACGAACATATTTTTCTTCCGTTTCCATTTTTTAGGGGTCCGTATACAGAACCATTAATTTCAAAGGGGCTTAAAAAAAAACGGAAATGACTCCATGTGCATTCCGTGTCCGTATGTCCATTTCCCCCAAAAATTAAATATGTCCTATTGTCCGTTTTGCGGACAAGGACAGGCATTGCTACAATGGATCCACACACAAAAAAAAAGCGGATGCATCATGGACGTCACACAGATTTCATCCATTTTTGTTTTGCGGATCCATGTTTTGCAGATCGCAAAATACATACTGGCGTGTGCATGAGCCCTAAGGGCTTATTCACACGACCGTCTGAATGGGTCCACATCCGTTCCGCAATTTTGCGGAATGGGTGCGGATCTATTCATTTTAATGGAGCCGCAAAAAAGATGCAGAAAGATAGAGCATGTCCTATTCTTGTCCGCAATCGCAGACAAAAATAGTAATTTCTATCATAATGCCGGCCATGTGCGATCCTCAAAATACACAACCCACACTGCCGGTATCTGTGTTTTGTGGATCCGCAAAACACTATGGCCGTTTGAATGAGCCCTAAATACTGATGTAATGTGCGAAAGGTCATAGGTCTGACCCTGGCGGGACTGCCTCCTCTTCTCCCCCTATAACCGCCAGGACCGGATGGCATACACCCCCGTATCCTAAGGGAATTAAGTAATGTCATAGCCAGACCCTTATTTCTAATATTTGCAGATTCTATATTGACAGGGAATGTCCCACAGGATTGGCGCATGGCATATGTGGTACCAATATTCAAAAAGGGTCCAAAAACAGAGCCTGGAAACTATAGGCCGGTAAGTTTAACATCTGTTGTGGGTAAACTGTTTGAAGGTTTTCTGAGAGATTGTCACGGCTGGCGGTGGGGGAAACCCCCAGCCGTGCGGTGCCAGGAGATGATAGGGTTACCCCTTGGCCGGGACCACAGAGTTAGGGAGCAGGTCACCTCCTATTGCGTCCCTAACGCTGACCCTGTCTCCTATCAGTATGAGCCAACCTTGATGGTAGGAGGACTCATACGCCGGAACCTTACAGTCCCTACGAGCCCTCAAGTCGGCCCTGTACTAGGGGACAGAGTCAGACGCCCTACTCCTCCTAGGCACGGAGGAGCCGGGGTCTCAACGGCCAAGCAACACAGGGGGAACATCAACAGACATATGGAAATGACAGGTAAGTGAGACTAGTCCTGCACTTACCTGCCACAGACACACAAACCTGGAACCCATGAACAAGTGCTGATGTCCACAGCAACATAAAGGACACAGCACACACCAGACATACAAGGGAAACCAGGAAACCATAAGCTGCACTAACAAGATAACCCCACACACACCTAGATAACACCATGAAACATAGAATAAACTGACAAAGGTTTATGACCAGAAGGATGGTCCTCACCAGGCAGATTGAGGAAACAGGCGGCTGCTCCAGCCAGCATGGCTGAGAGCAACCTACTGAAGCCTGCAGGAGTCTCAGGCTATATAGGCCGAAAGGCCACACCCACCAGTCAACCACACCCAGTGACAACACACACACTGGGAAGGGAGTTAACCCTTCCTACACCACAGAAGGGAAAACACCAACTTAAAGGGGAATAGCACACACACTCACTCACCTGTCACCGCTGGCAACGGCATGCGTGGCCACCGTGTCCTGCAGAACAACCAGCAGGCAGAGACCCTGCCACCACATGCACAACACCAGACGTTGCCGCGGACAACCGCAGGTGAAGGGAGGTGTCCAAGTGCATACAACCTCGTGCACAACAAACAGACAAGGAAGTGCACACAAACACAGACGAAGGACGTGCACACCAAAACACGTTGCCAAGGGCAACCGCACGCATGCCTGTTATTCGCGGCAACCGCACCTGAGGCAAACCACTAAGTGCCCCCAGCTGCGGTTGCGACAACACCAGACCGCGGATAACTGCATGCGGCTCCCAAGGAGTCACGACCATGACCAGGGGTCGTGACAGAGATGCTATGTTAGAGCATCTTAAAAGAAATAAGCAAATAACGCCATATCAGCATGGCTTCGTGAGGGATCGCTCATGTCAAACAAATTTAATCAGTTTCTATGAGGAGGTAAGTTCTAGACTTGACAGCGGCGAATCAATGGATGTCGTATATCTGGACTTCTCCAAAGCATTTGACACTGTACCACATAAAAGGTTAGTATATAAAATGAGAATGCTCGGACTGGGAGAAAATGTCTGTAAGTGGGTAAGTAACTGGCTCAATGATAGAAAACAGAGGGTGGTTATTAACGGTACACACTCAGATTGGGTCACTGTCACTAGTGGAGTACCTCAGGGGTCAGTATTGGGCCCTATTCTCTTCAATATATTTATTAATGATCTTGTAGAAGGCTTGCATAGCAAAATATCAATTTTCGCAGATGACACTAAACTGTGTAAAGTAATTAACACTGAAGAGGACAGTATACTACTACAGAGCGATCTGGATAGATTGGAGGCTTGGGCAGATAAGTGGCAGATGAGGTTTAACACTGACAAATGTAAAGTTATGCACATGGGAAGGAATAATGCAAGTCACCCGTACTTATTAAATGGTAAAACACTCGGTAACACTGACATGGAAAAAGATCTAGGAATTTTAATAAACAGCAAACTAAGCTGCAAAAACCAGTGTCAGGCAGCTGCTGCCAAGGCCAATAAGATAATGGGCTGCATCAAAAGGGGCATAGATGCCCGTGATGAGAACATAGGCCTACCACTTTACAAATCGCTAGTCAGACCACACATGGAGTACTGTGTACAGTTCTGGGCTCCAGTGAACAAAGCAGACATAGCAGAGCTGGAGAGGGTCCAGAGGAGGGCAACTAAAGTAATAACTGGAATGGGGCAACTACAGTACCCTGAAAGATTATCAAAATTAGGGTTATTCACTTTAGAAAAAAGACGACTGAGAGGAGATCTAATTAATATGTTTAAATATATCAGGGGTCAGTACAGAGATCTATCCCATCAGCTATTCATTCCCAGGACGGTGACTGTGACGAGGGGACATCCTCTGCGTCTGGAGGAAAGAAGGTTTGTACACAAACATAGAAGAGGATTCTTTACGGTAAGAGCAGTGAGACTATGGAACTCTCTGCCTGAGGAGGTGGTGATGGTGAGTACAATAAAGGAATTCAAGAGGGGCCTGGATGTATTTCTGGAGCGTAATAATATTACAGGCTTTAGCTACTAGAGAGAGATCGTTGATCCAGGGAGTTATTCTGATTGCCTGATTGGAGTCGGGAAGGAATTTTTATTCCCCTAAAGTGAGGAAAATTGGCTTCTACCTCACAGGGGTTTTTTGCCTTCCTCTGGATCAACTTGCAGGATGACAGGCCGAACTGGATGGACAAATGTCTTTTTTCGGCCTTATGTACTATGTTACTATGTTACCCTTGGTTTTCAGTAATGATGGCATTTCACTTCATGGAGGTATCTCACTATACAAACAATACTTCCTGCCATTTTGCAGGATTTAAAACAAAAGACGTGTATGCTTTCTTCTAAACACAGTGCCACATGTCTCCACAGGTTGTGTGTGGTATTGCAGCAGAGCCCCATTCACTTCTGGAGCTGAGCTGCACTTCCAGACTCAGCCCATAGACAGGTGTGGCGCTGTTTCTGAAGCAGAGGAAGCTTTTCTAATTTTGTCCAACCCCTTTTAAAATGTTATCTTACCCTGCAGACTACGTCATCGCTCCTCATATATTGACTGGGTATGAGAAGCTACAACCTAAGGGCTCATGCACAATGTTACAAATTTATACTGGAGGCACTATTGGGGGCATTTTATAAGCAGGGGGCACTGCTGGGGGATTTTATACATAAGGTGGCAGTATTGGGGAAATTTTATACTGGGGGAACACAATTGGGGGGATTTTTATATATAGGGGCACTATTGGGAGGTTTTTACATAGAGGGTGGTATTGTGGGGGACCTTATTTATTTTGGGGCTACTATGGGGGGCATTATAGAACCTGGGAGCATTACCGGGGGGGGGGGGGGTTATTATAAATACTGTGGTCACTGTGGGGTGTACTGAGGGCACTGCAGGGGTTGCTATACAACAACAAAAAATTAAATCATTTTTAACAGGTATGAAAAACAGTTGCAAAACGGCCATTAAAAACAGACAGATGGCCAGAAATGGAAAAAGTCACTTTGTTTTTACACAAGTTAACCCAAAAAGTCACAAAAGCCTATTTGAGAATTTTTTAAGCCAGAATTCTGGAGTGAAGGCATAATAAATCAGGGCCATAATCGATATAGAAGTGTCCTGATTCTGCATGATTCAGATAACAGATGCCAGATGGCAACACAACACTATTGACACCCGTCAGACTATGCTGCCCTATGGGGACAGGCCGCACTCCCCAATGACACAATATAACATATTAAGGGAGAGTTATCAAACTGGTGTAAAGTAGAACTGGCTTATTTGCCCAGAGCAACCAATCAGATTCCACCTTTCATTTTTCACAGCTTCTTTGGAAAATGAAAGGTGGAATCTGATTGGTTGCTATGGGCAACTAAGCCAGTCGTACTTTACACCAGTTTGACAAATCTCCCCCACTGCGCTGTTCAGCTAATAGGAACAAATAGGCCCAGGTTTACTAATGTGTCAGCACCAAACATCTGTCAGAAGAGGGGTGCAAATTGCATTTTGGGTTTCTACACTTTCTTCTGGCATGCTGATAAGGAGTGGAGCTTAGTGGAAAGGGGTCAGGGCCTAAGATTTTGTGCTAAAATTGTGGCACAATTCTGCTTTAATGTAAGCTGACCAATAGTTGGTATAAAGTTAGACAAAAGTGTCTATGCCTGCACCACATCCAGCCTGAGCCCCTGTAGGCTTGGTAAATCTGGGCCATAGTTTATGTGCTCAGTGTGTTGATGAAGCGCTCTCCTCCCCCACTCCTCTCAGTGGTCAGCCAGCCCTCAATCACCAATTACAGGGGCAAGTGGTTTTGGGGTCTTATTACAGATCCACTGAGGGTACATTCCCATAATGCAGTTGTCATGCGTATCAGAAACCAGGTTCCCGTGCACTGGGTGTGCAAATAACTTATCAACCATCTTAGAGCTGATGGGATAGTCATGAATTTTGGTCACTAGGCCATGGTCCAGGGAGGAATGAGGTATTTCATGGTTTCAACTGTATCTGTGGTCTCCCCAGCAGAAGACACTATGCAGTGATGTCATCACACCTGATGAGCTGAAATGGAGGATGATGTGCTCGGTTCATCGGGGGAACAAGGCCAGGTGAAGGTTACTTTTTCATTTTAATAAACCTGCAGGAGCATCACTATTATGAGAGGGTACTAAGGGTGCATAACTACTGTGTGGGGTCAGTAAGGGGTGTTAAGGGGGTTTCTACTGTGTTGAGGCACTAAGGGGGCTTGACCACTTGAGGGGGGCACCAAGAGGGTATCATTACTTTGAGGATTCACAAAGGAGGTATAACCACTATATTGTGTATCACACTAAGAAGTCACTTTCCAAATTGGTGAGGCACAAAGCAGAGTAATCAGAATTAGATGTGTGGTCTACTCCAAAGGGTTAAATTATTAATGAAACTTAAATGTTGTGATTTAATGTTCAAGCACTCATTTCTTCACGCACTGTGCATACCTAATAGCAATATGTGGTTAAGGCCTCATGCACACAACCATTTTTTTTTTAAGGTCCGCAAAAACGGGGTCCGTAGGTCCGTGATCCGTGATCCGTGACCGTTTTTTCATCCGTGGGTCTTCCTTCATTTTTGGAGGTTCCATGGACATGAAAAATGAAAAAAAAAATCAAAGTCAAGTTTGCCATTGAAATGATAGGAATAAACGGACACGGATCACGGACACGGATGACAATCTTGTGTGCATCCGTGTTTTTTCACGGACTCATTGACTTGAATGGGTCCGTGAACCGTTGGCCGTGAAAAAAATAGGACAGGTCTTATTTTTTTCACGGCCAGGAAACACGGATCACGGATGCGGCTGCCAAACGGTGCATTTTCCGTTTTTTTTTATTTATTTTTTTTAATTATTTTTCCACGGACCCATTGAAAGTCAATGGGTCCGCGAAAAAAAAACGGAAAACGGCACAACGGCCACGGATGCACACAACGGTCGTGTGCATGAGGCCTAACACTGGTAGATTTGTTTAGGTTGTAAGGGTGATGGACTTTGTCCACCCCCCTCGTTAATGAAGTCTTAGGATACTTTCACACCATCGTTTTTTCTGGATCTGTCAAACAGAAGCATTTTTTGTCCCCATTCATTGTCAATGGGGACAAAACTAAACTGAACGAAACGTAATTCACCAGAATGCATTCCGTTACGTTTGGTTGCGCTCCCATCGTGGACAGAATAATGCTGCATGCAACGTTTTTGTGTCCGTGATGTAGTGCGGAGCAAGACGGATCCGTCATGGCACACAATGTAAGTCAATAGGAACGGATTTGTTTTCTCTGACACAATCGAAAACTGATCCGTCCCCCACTGACTTTTAATGGTTTCTGACGGAACCGTCATGGCTATTTTAGAGATAATACAACTGGATCCGTTCATAACAGTTGCAGACAGTTGTGTTATTGTGACGGAGTGTTTTTGCTGATCCATGACGGATCCAACAAAAATGATGGTGTGAAAGTATCCTAAGGCTACTTTCACACTTGCGTTAGGAGCGGATCCGTCTGGTGTCTGCACAGACGGATCCGCTCCTATAATGCAAACGCTTGCATCCGTTCAGAACGGATCCGTTTGCATAACTGTTTATTTCAGATCTGATTTTTCACTTCGGAAAACTCAGATCCGACAGTATATTCTAAACACAGAAGCGTTCCCATGGTGATGGGGACGCTTCAAGTTAGAATATACTGAGAACTGTGTACATGACTGCCCCCTGCTGCCTGGCAGATGCTGCCAGGCAGCAGGGGGCAGACCCCCCTCCTCCTGTAATTAACTTATTGGTGGCCAGTGCGGCCCCCCCTCCCTCCCCAGTATTAATTGTAGTCAGTGCGGCCCCCCTCCCTCTATATTCATCGGTGGCCAGTGCGGATTCCCAGTATTACATATGACCAGTGCGGCCTCCCCCTCCCTCCCCAGTATTAAATATGACCAGTGGGGGCCGCACTGGCTACAATTAATACTGGGGAGGGAGGGGGGCCGCACTGGCCACCAATAAGTTAATTACAGGAGGAGGGGGGGTCGGCAGCAGGGGGCAGTCATGTACACAGTTCTCAGTATATTTTAACATGAAGCGTCCCCATCACCATGGGAACGCCTCTGTGTTAGAATATACTGTCGGATCTGAGGTTTACGATGTAACTCAAATCCGATGGTATATTCTAACAGAGAGGCGTTCCCATGGTGATGGGGACGCTTCAAGTTAAAATATACCATCGGATCGGAGAAAACTCCGATCTGATGGTATATTAATAGGGACTCCTGACTTTACATTGAAAGTCAATGGGGGACGGATCAGTTTGAAATTGCACCATATTGTGTCAACGTCAAACTGATCCGTCCCCATTGACTCGCATTGTAAGTCTGGACGGATCCGTTTGGCTCCGCACGTCCAGGCGAACACGAAAACGCTGCAAGCTGCGTTCGGGTGTCCGCCTGCTGAGCAGAGCGGAGGCCAAACGGTGCCAAACTGATGCATTCTGAGCGGATCCGCATCCACTCAGAATGCATTGGGGCTGTACGGATCCGTTCGTGCCGCTTGTGAGAGCCTTCAAACGGAACTCACAAGCGGAGCCCCGAACGCTAGTGTGAAAGAACTGTATGACTTCATTAACGAGGGGGGTGGACAAAGTCCATCACCCTTACAACCTAAACAAATCTACCAGTGTTAACCATATATTGCCCACACATTGCTATTAGGTATGCACAGTGCGTAAAGAAATGAGTGCTTGAACATTAAATCACAACATTTAAGTTTCATTAATAATTAACCCTTTGCAGTAGACCACACATCTAATTCTGATTACTCTGCTTTGTGCTTCACCAATTTGGAAAGTGACTTCTTTTTCCGCTATTGAGATCCTATGAAAAGGGAAAAGGCTGGTGTGAAAGTAGCCTTAGTTGAGCAGAGCTATAGGAAGGATGTGTGTGTCCAGAGAACTTTTCTCTTTGAGACTATAGTTCAAAGATGTAACTTTATCATTATAGTATCCAGTGGCGCACACAAAATCCATGAGGCCCTGGTGCGAAACTGATCCATGGGGCCTCCTCAACCTGCCGCCAAACCCCCCCCCCCCTCCCCACTACCTCCCCTACCAGTGATGTAACTATAGTGTTATGGGCCAGAGTGCAAACATTTTTACAAAGAAGCGGCAGATCTTCTTACTAAGGGCTCTTTCCGTGCGGCTAATCCGCGGCGTGACTGAGTGCCAAGCCCCATTCTGGACAGCAGAGACACGGAGCAGTAACATGATTGACTGTGATCTTTTTACTACAAAATCACGGTGACAACTTTATCTCACTGTGATTTTGTAGTAAAAAGATCATAGAGAGGCACAGACCATTATCAATCATGTTAATGCTCCGTGTTTCTGCTGTCTGGAACGGGCTTGGCTGTTTTTCACGCAGCAGATTATCCGCACGGGATCCACTCGTGTTAAAGAGCCCTAAGCCCAATGCATGGCTACACTTACACAGTCCTAATAAAATCTGGTCATACCTCATCCAGGGTGTCACTGCGTCGGCGTGATGTCCACTGGATCCAGAACAAGGTCCCTGAGGTGAGAAAAAATAGTCACATAAGGAAGGGATGGTGACTGCCCCTGTGAAATCACCAGCAGGGGGACACTGTGCTGGCCTGTAAGACTGAGCCATGCCAATGTATAGCAGGGTAATCTAGGACATTTCCCCTAAGTGCAACCACACAGTACTAATGCCCAATTTGTGGCTCCTCACAGTAGTTATGCCCACCTTTGTTCTTGTCACAGTAGTTATGCCCAGATATGTGCCTCCCTCACAGTAGTAATGTCCAGATTATGTGTTCCCTCAGAGTAGCAATGCCAGATTATGTGCCCCCTCACAGTAGCAATGCCAGATTATGTGTCCCTCACAGTAGCAATGCCAGATTATGTGTCCCTCACAGTAGCAATGCCAGATTATGTGTCCCTCACAGTAGTAATGCCAGATTATGTGCCCCTTCACAGTAGTAATGCCAGATTATGTGCCCCCTCACAGTAGTAATGCCACATTATGTGCCTCCTCACAGTAGTAATGCCAGATTATGTGCCCCCTCACAGTAGTAATGCCAGATTATGTGCCCCCTCACAGTAGTAATGCCAGATTATGTGCCCCCTCACAGTAGTAATGCCAGATTATGTGCCCCCTCACAGTAGTAATGCCAGATTATGTGCCCCCTCACAGTAGTAATGCCAGATTATGTGCCCCCTCACAGTAGTAATGCCAGATTATGTGCCCCCTCACAGTAGTAATGCCAGATTATGTTCCCCCTCACAGTAGTAATGCCAGATTATGTGCCCCCTCACAGTAGTAATGCCAGATTATGTGCCCCCTCACAGTAGTAATGCCAGATTATGTGCCCCTTCACAGTATTTATGCCCGGTTAGGTGCCCCCTCAAAGTAGATATGCCCAGATTATATGCCCCTGACATTAGATATGCCCACATATGTGCCCCTCACAGTGGTTATGCCAGATTACGTTCCCCCTCACAGTAGTTATGCCTTCATATATGCCCCCTCATAGTTATACCTTCATATGTGCCCCTCACAGTAGTTATGCCAGATTAGGTGCCCCCTCAAATTAGTTATGGCAGATTAGGTGTCCCTCGGTAGAGATGCACACTTTTGTGCCCCCTCACTCTAGTTGTGCCCATCAAACACCCCCCCATGCCCCCTTGTCTCCACTCTGGAACGTTAGAAAAAAAAAAAAACACATACTTACCTTCTTCCCTGGTGACAGGCTCCCACACTCATCACGCTGCTGGCTGTGCTGAAGGCAGATTCCCAGGCTTTCAGCTCTCCTCCCACAGTCAGCAGCGCGATGTGGGGCCAGCAGGGGGAGCGCCTGAGCTCTGAAGATCAGTGAAGCAGGGAACAGAGAGGTTTCCCTGCTTCACTATGGAAACGGAACTGCCTGGCCGGGTGTGAGTGAGTGAGTGAGTCCGTGCTCCCCCCCTCTTCCTCCCCACCCCCCATATTATACATGTAATGGAGGCATGATGGGGCCTGAAATTGCCACTGTACTTCATGTTGGCCACATCAGAGTTACATGTGAGTACAGCAGGGGCCCCTGCCAGGGGCCTGGGGGGGTCCACAGGCGGCCGGGCTCCCTGGAGTACCGGGCCCGGTCGCAACTGCGACCCCTGTATGTACGCCAGTGATTGTATCCCTGAAGGAAAGACACCAGTCATCTTAGGCCTCTTTCACACGGGTGTGTGTGCCCCATGGTCGTGCTGCGGCCCGCAGAATGCGGGCCGCAATGCACGAGCACAGTCCGTGGGGCAGCCACAGCGGATCGCGGACTCATTCACTTGAATGGGTCCGCGATCTGGCTGTTCCGCAAAAAGATAGGACATGTTCTATCTTTTTGCGGAATGGAAGTACGGGACGAAACCCCACTGAAGCACTCCGTAGTGCTTCCGTAGGGTTCCATTCCGTGCTTCCGTTCCGCACCATTCCGCATCTCCGGATGCGGAATGCCCACGGAACGGCACCCGTGTATTGCGGATCCGCAAATGCGGTCCGTAATACGGCAACTGGGCGCACACGCCCGTGTGAAAGAGGCCTTAGAAGGTCCAGAATCATAAGATCTGTGCAAGATAATGTCAGTAAAGTATAGCTTATGGCAAAATATTTTTCTACGTTAGAAAGGGTCATTTGCCCCCAGCACCCACCATACTTAAAAGGCCCAAGAAAATGCCTGCTTGTCACTGAAGGAAAATACTGCTATTACATGCATTGATCTCCTCCACAGTATGGAATCATTGTTTGCCAGCAGCAGAGTGTGTCTCCTATACGTAATTAGATTTGTCATTAAAGATTCTAGATATAATGGATGACAACTCATATGACCGCTGTAATGATCTGCACACTGATTTTCACCCAACTTTTCTACAGACAGATAGACTTCTAGTTAGGCCTCATGCACACGACAGTGTTTTTTCACTGTCAGTGATTTGGCTTCAGTGGTCCGTGTCCGATTTTGCTTCAGTTGTGTTTCCTTGTGTCTCCCCTTTTTTTTGGTCTGACAAGGGAAAAAAAAAAGGAAGGTTATGAAAAGTGTAATTTTATTGCACCAAGGTCTTGTAGAAAAAAACGGACGCGGACACAGATGACATACCAGTTGTGCATCAGTTATTTTTTTTACGGACCTATTGACTTGAATGGGCCCGTCCTCCGTTTTCCACTGACAAGAATACGACAGGTTATATTTTTTTGACGGACTGGAATCACGGATCACGGACGCGGAGAAAAAACAGAGGACTATCATTTTTGTTTCACAGCTCCATAGAAATTAATGGGACCTCCGCTAAACTGTGAAAAATGACGGAACGGACGCGGATGCACACAACGGTCGTGTGCATGAGGCCTAAAAAGAATGTGCATCTTGAAGAGGTGGTCACTGATCACATGACTCTGTGTATGGCAGAGCCACATATGTAACAGTTCTCCGGATCCGGCATTGCCAGATACTGCTGCCTGTCCGCCGGACCCCATTGGCTATAAATTTTACTACATGGCAAATATGCCATGCAACGACTGACCAAAAAACAGTGCATGCAGCGTTTTTTTTTCCCTGGCCACTTCCCGACATTCTCTGCCGGAACTGCCATCTGGAACACCTGGCCGCAGATGTGAAACTTGCCTAAGCCTCCCACCTTCAATACCTTACACCTGGGCAAGGCACCTCTAACCTGTGGCTCTACCCCTGTTGCAAAACTACACTATCACAGCCTTTCAGGGCATACTGGGAGTTGTAGTTTTGAAATAGTTGGAGAGTTATTGATTGGGAAACTCTACTCTTTAGCTAGGCCACATTTTCCTGTTCATCGTTGCTAAGTCCATAAATATACTTATACAAATGACATGATATAATCCTATGTATTACTCCGTATGCTGTATTGCCTGTAACATAAGTGATCCATGACATCAGCACATGCTTCTCCATTGGCTGTGCAACTACAAGTCCCTGCATGCCTGTACTTTTGTCTCTAATGCTGTTCGAAAGACATGAGTTAACCACGCCGGAGATAATTGCTTGCTAAGCAGAGCCAATATTTTAATTTAGTACATTACTTAAGGCCTAACATAATAGCAGGGACTTGTTCTCTAAATTAATTGGAGTTGATTAGAATTTGCCTCTGGAAATAAATATTGTAGTTATGTCATGTCTATGTTCTACCACTAGAGGTCCTCAACACAATGCAGAGTAAATACAGCACATAGAAGACCAGGTGCATTTTCCGTTTTTTAGTACATGCATTTTTGAAAGCCATTTTTCCGTTTGGTTCAGTAACTAATCTTTGCGCCTTTTTTGGAGATTTATTTTAATGTACCTTTTATTTTAGCATTTTTTCAAATTTTTTTTTGTTGAAACCTCAACTTGCAAATTTGTGATAGTTTTGTGTGTGTCACGGTACTCCTACCTGGATACTGTTGCTCCCCAGGGTTATGCTCTGTAGCAATTAAGGGGAGTGTAACCAGGGAGCATGCGCGAGATTACGGCACACTAGAAAAAAAAATCAGTGAGGAGAGTGAATAATTGCCAGCGGGGCAGTGCTGGACCTCCGAGATAATGGGCGCGGCTGGGCTTCAACGGACAGAGGAACAGCCCCTTGGGCTCCTTAGAGAGGTAATTTGCATATAAAAGCAATTTTTAGCCTAAATGACAAGACAGATGGGGGTAAGACTAGTATATTTTAAACTAAATCATGGAGACTGATGTGATGATGTGAAAATCTCTGTAGCTAAAATCCAGATGACAGAATCCCTTTAATGCTCTGTGTCTCTGCTGTCCGGAACGGGGCTTGGCTCTCTTTCACGCAGCAGATTACCGGCACAGCATCCGCTCGTGTGAAAGAGCCTTAAGGGTATGTCACATGTGTTGGATATACGTTGTTTGTGCTATAGCAGATTTTCTATTTCTGTAGTTTTTATTGGTTTAACATCAATAAAAAGATGATAGAGGACAATAAAATACAGTTCCACTGCTAAAGATTGTAGGTGGAGGAAATTATGTGTTTGTCTTTACAGCATGAGACAAACAGCCGAATAAGCATTCATGTAATAGTAAAGACACGTTATCAAAATTGCTGACCATTCCTCAAGTATACAGTGTTCTAGACTAGGTAAAAATGGAGAAGCCAAGCTTGAATAGAGGTGGGGTGATTAGACATCTATTGTCTGCCACATACAATGCTGTCTTGACACCTTTTTCTGGGAAGTCTTTATCACCTACTGACTCCAATTAGGATAATGGAATCAACACCTTTGTTCTAATAAAATAGTTCTAACAAAGTGGCATAGACTGTAGACAGGGCCGGCTCTATAATAAGGCAGACCAAGCGGCTTACTGAGGGCGCAGAGAAGGGGGTGGGGTGGCACCAGGGCAGAAACTTTTTTATTTTTTTAAATACATAACTTGCGGATTTGCCTGGCCTGGCTGCCCGTCCCACCCTGCAGGTGTGCCGTGCGTCCCCTGCCCTCACCTCCTCACAGAGCAGCATGCAGGCTCAGCAGCAGCACGGCATCGGCAACACATTCACAGGGTCAGGGGGGGTGACTGCCGAGTGGCGCTGCGGCGGTGGCGGGCAGCAGGCAGCAGCAACTGGTGTAGACTGGGGAGTGGAGGTCTGGAGACTGGAGGAGGAGCTGTTGGTGGTGAGTAACTGTGTGGACAAATGTCTCTGAGTAGTCTGTCTGTGCGGCCCACAGGGAGAAATGTATGTGGCATGAGGGGGGAGAAATGTGACAACATGGATGAAGGGGGAGAAATGTGACAACATGGATGGAGGGGGAGAAATGTGGCAACATGGATGGAGGGGGGAGAAATGTGGCAACATGGATGGAGGGGGGAGAAATGTGGCAACATGGATGGAGGGGGGAGAAATGTGGCAACATGGATGGAGGGGGGAGAAATGTGGCAACATGGATGGAGGGGGAGAAATGTGATGGCTGATGAGATATAGGTGATTTGACATTGAGGGGTAAGAAATGTGACATTGAGGGGTGAGAAATGTGACATTGAGGGGTGAGAAATGTGACATGGAGGCCTTGAGGGGGAGAAATGTGACATGGGGGCATGAGGGCTGACATGGAGGGCTGATGGATGGGGGCTGATGGCTGACATGGGAGGCTGAGGCATTGGGGGTTTGATCTGAGGTCTGATTAACATTGGGGGTCTGATTGCTGGTCTGACCTGAGGTGTAATGGAAAAAAACATTTCTTATTATCCTCCTCTAAAACCTAGGTGCGTCTTATGGGCCGGTGAGTCTTATAGGGTGAAAAATACAGTCCTCAAACCTCTGAAGCAGAGCGAAGATACCAGGACCACACAGAGGAGAAGCCAGCTGATCCAGACGGGACCAAGGCCAGGTGAGCTGTGGGGAGGGGGGTGCCAAAATGTAGCTTCGCTTGCATTGGCAAAAATCCTTGCATCGGCCCTGACTGTAGACCACCATGGCTTACCATGTGTTTTTACTGTTTGCTATCATTTTTTTGAATCTGCAATTGATATTTACTTTCCTGATTATATGTGATATGGGAGGGGTAAGTGTGGATTTCCAGTGTTGTGCGAAACCCTGGAGGGAAGCTGTCAGTATATGACAAAGTACAGTTTTTTGGGAGGGGAAAAAGTTGTCTAAATTTAATCTCAAAATAAATATTTCTGGTCTGAAAGGGAGTTTCACTCTTATGACAGTTAGGATTAGATTGTTGATTTCTTGCCAGACGTTAGATATGAGTGAGAATTCTCAGAATATATGGGTGAAAGTACCAGTCTGGTTGCATCCTCTCCAGTATACAGGGAGTGCAGAATTATTAGGCAAGTTGTATTTTTGAGGATTAATTTTATTATTGAACAACAACCATGTTCTCAATGAACCCCAAAAACTCATAATTATCAAAGCTGAATATTTTTGGAAGTAGTTTTTAGTTTGTTTTTAGTTTTAGCTATTTTAGGGGGATATCTGTGTGTGCAGGTGACTATTACTGTACATAATTATTAGGCAACGTAACAAAAAACAAATATATACCCATTTCAATTATTTATTTTTACCAGTGAAACCAATATAACATCTCAACATTGACAAATATACATTTCTGACATTCAAAAACAAAACAAAAACAAATCAGTGACCAATATAGCCACCTTTCTTTGCAAGGACACTCAAAAGCCTGCCATCCATGGATTCTGTCAGTGTTTTGATCTGTTCACCATCAACATTGCGTGCAGCAGCAACCACAGCCTCCCAGACACTGTTCAGAGAGGTGTACTGTTTTCCCTCCTTGTAAATCTCACATTTGATGATGGACCACAGGTTCTCAATGGGGTTCAGATCAGGTGAACAAGGAGGCCATGTCATTAGATTTTCTTCTTTTATACCCTTTCTTGCCAGCCACGTTGTGGAGTACTTGGACGCGTGTGATGGAGCATTGTCCTGCATGAAAATCATGTTTTTCTTACCTTGCAGACTTCTTCCTGTACCACTGCTTGAAGAAGGTGTCTTCCAGAAACTGGCAGTAGCACTGGGAGTTGAGCTTGACTCCATCCTCAACCCAAAAAGGCCCCACAAGCTCATCTTTGATGATACCAGCCCAAACCAGTACTCCACCTTGCTGGCGTCTGAGTCGGACTGGAGCTCTCTGCCCTTTACCAATCCAGCCATCTGGCCCATCAAGACTCACTCTCATTTCATCAGTCCATAAAACCTTAGAAAAATCAGTCTTGAGATATTTCTTGGCCCAGTCTTGAGGTTTCAGCTTGTGTGTCTTGTTCAGTGGTGGTCGTCTTTCAGCCTTTCTTACCTTGGCCATGTCTCTGAGTATTGCACACCTTGTGCTTTTGGGCACTCCAGTGATGTTGCAGCTCTGAAATATGGCCAAACTGGTGGCAAGTGGCATCTTGGCAGCTGCACGCTTGACTTTTCTCAGTTCATGGGCAGTTATTTTGCGCCTTGGTTTTTCCACACGCTTCTTGCGACCCTGTTGACTATTTTGAATGAAACGCTTGATTGTTCGATGATCACGCTTCAGAAGCTTTGCAATTTTAAGAGTGCTGCATCCCTCTGCAAGATATCTCACTATTTTTGACTTTTCTGAGCCTGTCAAGTCCTTCTTTTGACCCATTTTGCCAAAGGAAAGGAAGTTGCCTAATAATTATGCACACCTGATATAGGGTGTTGATGTCATTAGACCACACCCCTTCTCATTACAGAGATGCACATCACCTAATATGCTTAATTGGTAGTAGGCTTTCGAGCCTATACAGCTTGGAGTAAGACAACATGCATAAAGAGGATGATGTGGTCAAAATACTCATTTGCCTAATAATTCTGCACGTAGTGTATACTGGGTGTATGCTCATATATCTTGGATAGTCTGTATG
The DNA here is from genome assembly GCF_014858855.1 of Bufo gargarizans. Classification (NCBI taxonomy): domain Eukaryota; kingdom Metazoa; phylum Chordata; class Amphibia; order Anura; family Bufonidae; genus Bufo; species Bufo gargarizans. The sequence continues at coordinate 125,761,368 of NC_058085.1, forward strand.
GTGTATAGTACCATCTATATTAGTTTAGAGTATGCTTCATGGTGTTCAGTACAGGATGAACTGAGAATTGATGTTATGAAGGCTTTTTTCCATTGGGACAGAGAAATTTTTATATTTAAATCTCTCTCTCCCACTTTTTTATATGTGAGGTGTGAGATTCTAAGTAAGGTTCTGATAGTTTGGAGTAAAATATTTAAATCCCAATTTACCTAGTCAGTTAGTTGTATATACATGTGTCTGAGGTGGGATCGCTGGATATGTGTAGGTAGTATTGTTTAAAAAAGTATGAATTTGCAGGTACTTGTATAGGTCTGATTTATTTAGACTGTATTTGTTTTGCAATTATGCATTATTTTGTCTCTGTATAAATTATCAATATGCCTTATCCCTGCTTTGATCCATGTTGAAAGCGTTAAATCGGGGATAAGTATTTCCAATGATTGTAGAGGAATATCTAGTGTTTTTAAGGTTGGGGAAAAAAAGAGCACGTTGAGATATAAATTAGATGCTTTTAAAGTTACTTTGATTGTAGGAAACGAAAGCGAAAGATTTCTCACTTTGCCTATTGTGGAGGCTAGAATTTGGGTCTGGAATTTTTGTATTAGCTGTCTTGGGACAGAGAGAGGGATGGTGTGAAAATTATACAGAATCTTAGGAAGCGCTATCATTTTGTATAGTGCAAGTCTGCCGACCAGGATAATTCGTAGAGTTCACAATAAGGTTTTATATTGAAATTGTTATATATTTATAAGGTAGAGTATTGACTAATATAGGGTAAGACAGTAGTGGGTTTTTATATATAAAGTTCATCTCAGAAAAGGTGCATTACATAAATCGCACTAGTACCGCTAGAGGGAATGCGTTTTGATTTCTGGATGGATGTATATCGCAAACATGTGAAAGAGAATGTGCAGGATCCAAGTGGCTATTTAAATTAAATTTGATGTTGCGACTATTGTGCAATGTGCACGCAACTGTAAATATGGTATGTGATTTGAGCCTTTGTTTAGATGATATGCACATTAATGAGAATATACGAAATTACCGGCACTGGAGAATTTATACCAGGACTTGTGGAGTTAAAGTCAACCACACAGCAGATGTAAATCACTTGATTAACAATGGTTATATAAAGAAAATGTGAAGGGGTACTTATTACCACTGAGGAAGTGGTGAGAACAGACCCCGAAACGCGTTTGGTGCCAAGATCCCCCCCCAAATGGATAGTGCTAACCTATGCTGAAGCACCGCAAAGACCCGAAATTTACCCCGACCTATACAGGACGCGACTCGCACTGCAAATAAGACTTTAGCTGGAGTGCAACACGTGCACCCATTCACAAACTAGGTCCAGCGCGCAAAGAGGTGAGCCTGTACACTCAGCAAGTGCCGGCTCTCATACTCACGGAGCGGCATACAAGAGTGAGAAAGGGGAAAGGGACTAGTGCGGTAAAGGTCCGAACAGGACCAACAAGCATACCAATCAAAGTGGAAATTTCTGAAGAGTAAATCCAGCACAGCGGAACAGTGAGTACAGCGGGACGCCGCACTTACCAACCACTGTATCTAATAACTGTGTTGTTCCTGTGACTCCACTGAATAAGGAACCCTACCAGTGGGGCTCATTCTCTATGTCCGTCCCTCTGTAATTCATATGCATTGATGGAGACATAATTGAACAGAAGGACTTCATTGCCGAACCCCTAGGGGATTATTGTCGGTGCCCAGAACATTTTATTTTTATTTTATTTTATTTCTACAGTTGTTATTTCAGTTTTTAGACATTACTACTGCAGATATTTCATCCGGATTTTTTATGATACTATGTGATACTAATGTGTGTGTATTATTATTGTTCTTAGAATTGAGATACATTGTATTACTTTATTGTGTGATTAATAAACTGTGTGGCTACATATATTGGGAGAGTGCCCAGTATTTCTTATATCAATTTAACCTTTACTAGAGGAAGGGTGAGACCTCTGTACTGAGAGCACCTCCACTGTTGTCTGCATCAATCCTGTGCGTCTCCTTTTCTATATTTATAAAGTTCTTTTTGTAGTTTAAGTAATAGGGGGTTAAAATTATTATCAATCATAGTTTCGACAGGGAATGAAAAGTTGATGCCGAAGTAGGGAATACTGTTGTCCTGCCACTTGTATGGAAAAGTGGCTTGGACAATAATCTTTTTGTTAGACAGATTCATGCCTAATATAAAGGATTTTGTATCATTTACTTTGTAATATGAAAGAGAGCCGAAGTTGTAGATTAAGGATTGTATTTTATTCAGGGATTTTATGGGGTCTGTTGTGCAGATGATAATATCGTCTGCGAACAATCCTATTTTATGGGTTTCCTCTGGTGTCATTCTAATGTTTTCGGCAAAAGGTTCTAGTGCTAAAATAAATATGTGAGGAATATGGATTATTATTTTATGTCAGCCATGTTCCCACATCAGCCATCAGCTGTCAGATAGCAAAGGAAGTACACTCCACAGGGGGGGCCTGCTTCAAAGCCCAGCCAAATGGCAGAGAACCTCTAGCAGGCCACCTCACCTCCATTTAGCCAGCCAGGAACCCAGCTGATGGAACAGGAGTTCAATGAACATTATCAGACATCATGGAACCAGCGATTCATAGGGAATTATGAATCGCCCGTCCATCACATTCATAAACCAGATGCATATTTGTGTCCCTGTGGCCACGATGAACAGGCCATTGTCATAGTTTGGTGGTGGGATACCAGGGAGGGGAGATATCTCCCCACAGAAACCAAATAACGGTACCATGCTTGGACTCTACTGGTAGCCGGAACCCAGGCGGATCTCTTGGTCACAGAACATTATCAGACATCATGAAACCGGCGATTCATAAGGAATTATGAATTGCCAGTCCATCACAGACATAAACTAGACATAAACCAGACATAAACCAGATACATATTTGTGTTCCTGTGGCCACGATGAACAGGCCGTTGTCATCGTTTGGTGGTGGGATGCAGGGAGGGGATATATACATATCTCCCAACAGAAACCAAATATCAAAACCATGCTTGGACTCTACTGGTAGCCGGAACACAGGCAGATCCATTGGTCCCAGAACCACCTCCCTGCGACATTCTGGTCTGGAGCCATGAGCCTAGCAGAGGGGGAGTGGTCCCCTCCCAGGGGCCAGGATGGGAGAGGCGGCTACAGGTTAAAAGGATTATGCCTGCAAGCGGCGGGTCTTTCTCTGAAGGGTGGTCACATTGTGCCATGTGTTTAGAGGGACCTGCAACCAGCTGACATCACTGCTTCCCATGTGACTACAGTTAAGAACTCATCACAACCCAAAGGACTCCTGTACCTGGTAAACTGACTTTTGTTCTGCTTTACCCTGTTGTATCCTATCATCTCTATTTGTAACCTCAGACCACTGTATATATTTTCTGTGTGTATAGTGTTATTTCTAGTGAGCCCTTAAGGCGATTAAATACATAATTTAATCTTGTTCTGTCTTGTATATCGATCACGAATCCCCATGTCCGTGTTTCAGCCTAGTTATACGCTACTGCGGGTTGGTTTCTCACCCTATATAATCCCGTTAGCAGACCGGGCTTATATCAAACGAGAAGCTGGTGGCAGTATACCTGGGCTGAGAAAGCACTGTTTCACTGGGGCCATTGAAAAGGCTCTCTCAGCTTTGTTGCCTCACAGTGCCCACGTGGACAGGAGGTGTCTGTGTAAACTATATCAAGCTGACCTTACTTGCTCCTCCAGAAGGGCATAACGTCATGCTTTGGTAACCAGTGACCATACCGTATATCGCTGGCTCTACGTAGTTGACGTCCGGCGGTAGGTGCCATATCCGTCACAAAATAAAATGGGGAATAGTGGACATCCTTGTCGTGTAACATTTGTCAGGGGGAATGGATTTGAGAGAATACCATTTGTCAATACTCTGGCTGAGGGACTTTGATATAAGGCTTGGGTGCCTCTTAAGATGGGGCCTGAGAAACCAAATTTCTCAAGAGTAGAGAACATATATCCCCAGTGTATTCTATCAAACGCTCTTCTCTGCATCTAATGAAAGGAGCAGAGAAAGCATTCTTTCAATTTCAATCCACTTAGGCCTCATGCACACGACCGTTGTGTGCATCCGTGGCCGTTGTGACTTTCAATGGGTCCGTGGAAAAAACAGAAAATGCACCGTTTGGCAGCCGCATCCGTGATCCGTGTTTCCTGGCCGTGAAAAAAATAGGACCTGTCCTATTTTTTTCACGGCCAACGGTTCACGGACCCATTCAAGTCAATGGGTCCGTGAAAAATCACGGATGCACACAAGATTGTCACCTGTGTCCGTGATCCGTGTCCGTTTTTTCCTATCATTTCAATGGCAAACTTGACTTCGATTTTTCTTTCATTTTTCATGTCCGTGGATCCTCCAAAAAACAAGGAAGACCCACGGAAGAAAAAACGGTCACGTATCACGGACCTACGGACCCCGTTTTTGCGGACTTTAAAAAAAAACGGTCGTGTGCATGAGGCCTTAAAGGGAGTCTTTCACCTAATCTGAGCGTTTTAGACCGCTCAGATCAGGTTATAGACTCTTTAACCCTCATTACGATCATACCTTTCTCTTATGTGTCCCTCGCCCAGATAATGAAAATAACACTTTTTAAACTTATGCAAATTACCTTCTGAAGGTGCCCAGGGGCGGCGTTACTGGGCGATGTGCCCAGAAAAACACACCTCCAGCCGGCGGACGTCACGAGCGGCACCAGAGGACGGCGGGCTGGGAACTGGCCCGCACCTGTGCACTGCTCTGCCTATTATGGGCAGAGGAACATCCTTTCATATTGCGCATGCGCCGGCCGGCTGTCTTTAGTTGGCCGGCGCATGCGCAATATGAAAAGCTGTTCATCTGCCCATAATGGGCAGAGCAGTGCACATGTGCGGGCCAGTTCCCAGCCCGCCGTCCTCTGGTGCCGCTCGTGACGTCCGCCGGCTGGAGGTGTGTTTTTCTGGGCACATCGCCCAGTAACGCCGCCCCTGGGCACCTTCAGAAGGTAATTTGCATAAGTTTAAAAAGTGTTATTTTCATTATCTGGGCGAGGGACACATAAGAGAAAGGTATGATCGTAATGAGGGTTAAAGAGTCTATAACCTGATCTGAGCGGTCTAAAACGCTCAGATTAGGTGAAAGACTCCCTTTAAGGATGTTTAAGTCTGCGGGTACAATCAAAGGCTTGTCTATTAGTGACAAAGCCTACTTGGTCCCGTTTTACTAAAAGGGGGATGATGTTTGAAGAGATGATTTTCACGTATAGTTTAATATCCGAATTAATGAGAGATATTCGGCGATAGTTACCATAGAGGGGTCTTTGTCTTGTTTTGGAATAGTGATTATAGTTATCTGTGTCATTTCTTTAGGAAAATATCAGGTTGATAATGCTTGGTTAGATACTTCTTAGAGATTTGGGGTTAGTGATTCTGAAAAACTTTTTATAGTATTCATTAGAGAAGCCGTCGGGACCTGGGGTTTTATCGATTTCTTGTTTCGAAAAAGGGGTGTTAAAGGGGTATTCTCATCTTATTAATTTCTGTTAATCAGTTTCCCCAAGTGTCCTTGAATTATCTTCTAAATAGCTTCTATTTCCTAACTTGCACCATTCTACTGAAAAATCCCTTCATCTGCGCCTGTGTTGTCTACTTGTATCCCCTGGTTACGGCCACATACTTGCGGGGCTTGTATGGGCCGCGCCTGCGCACAATGTCCTACCTTCTCCCCAGCCGGCCGCTCAAGAACGCGCACGCTGGCTGAGGACGCGCATGCCCAAAGAGATCACAACAGCTGTGTCTGACCCTGCATGCTGGAGATAGTGCCGGGGAGAGAAACGGTCTGCCTACCATGCTGCTGTCCTGCAGATGCTAGAGGAGGAAGGAGGGCCCTGGAAGACCACAGTGGCAGAGTTTAGTGATTGATATGCTCCCCTATTAGTCCCGGGCTGACTCCTTCTGGGCGCCGGAGCGCACGGCGTTCTCGGTTGCTATGACGCCGTGCGCTACCTCCTGCCGCCGGAATACAGTGATACACTCTTATAGATCATAGCAGTGTATTACTGTTTTCCGGCAGCAGGAGGGAGCGCACGGCGTCAAAGCAACCGAGGACGCCATGCTCTCTGGTGCCCAGAAGGAGTCCAGGCGGCAATCCACAGATGCCCCCCACCCCATAAGTGCCATTCACAGATGCCCCCCACCCCATAAGTGCCATTCACAGATGCCCCCCACCCCATAAGTGCCATTCACAGATGCCCCCCACCCCATAAGTGCCATTCACAGATGCCCCCCACCCCATAAGTGCCATTCACAGATGCCCCCCACCCCATAAGTGCCATTCACAGATGCCCCCCACCCCATAAGTGCCATTCACAGATGCCCCCCACCCCATAAGTGCCATTCACAGATGCCCCCCACCCCATAAGTGCCATTCACAGATGGTCCCCCCCATAAGTGCCAACCACAGATGGTCCCCCCCCATAAGAGCCATCCACAAATGGCCCCCCATAAGTGCCATCCACAAATGGCCCCCCCATAAGTGCCATCCACCGATGCACCCCCCATAAGTGCCATCCACACATGCACCCACAACGATAGGCTGGGTAATAGGTCAGTGATAATATCTGAGACTGGAAAAGCTGGGTAATAAGTCAGTGATAATATCTGATACCGGGAAAGCTGGGTAATAAGTCTGTAATAATATTGTACACCAGGAAAGCTGGGTAATAAGTCAGTGAATATATCTTTCTATATCTAGCACAGATCATATGGCTACTAGCTAACATGCATTTGGGCTGTAGTGATTTATTGTTTTTGCTGCACAGAATGGGTTTGTAACACAGGTTTTATGTGTAAAAGTGTATTAGAATGCAGGACAGCCACAAGTTACTACATTAGTTCACTAGCATTGGTCAGTGGTCATTGAGTGATTCCCCAGCAGGGGGATGGGCTTTACATACTCTGCAGGCTGCCAGACTGATGACTCATCCACATGAACAAGCATGCAAGGACTGAGCTCTCAGGGTAAGTCATGAGGAGGCGTAGCCGGCCTTCACTCAACTGCCTGAGCCAAACCAGGAAGTAAACAGGACATCTACTGCTGGTAAGATTGACAAAGCGAGATGGGAATACCCCTTTAAGTATCTCCAATTGAGACATTGGGTTTTTGGGTAGTTTTACAGAGTTTAGAAAGTGTTGTATATCTACTAAGTTTGGTTGTGTGGATTGGTCCTCTCTGAGGTTATATAATAGTCACTAAAATAGTTTGGAATGTGTTAAGGGTTAAGTAGTTTACTGTTGTTTTTTGTGTTTATCAGGTGTGCAATTTTAGTTTTGGTTTTCAGATTATTATTTTTTTGCGCGATTTGCCATAAAGAAAGATGCTTTATTGTTTTGGCTATAGTATTGTAGTTTGAGTTTTGTTATGTAATGTTCATAATCGTCTAGTAGTATTAAGTAGAGTTGAGGGGACACCTGGATGTTCAGGTTCGGCCGAACGTGAAAAAAAACTTCGGGTTCAGGACCTGAACTTGAACCCGAACCCCATTGAAGTCAATGGGGACCCAAACTTTTTGGCACTAAAATGGCACTAAAATAGTCCTGGAAAGGGCTAGAGGGCTGCAAAAGGCATCAAAATGTGCTTAAGAGCATGACAACTGTTCTGCAAACAAATGTGGATAGGGAAATTACTTAAAAACATTAAATACAGAAAAATTAAAAATAGCAATCTGGATCTAGGAGTAGGAGGTTGAGGAGGTGGTGGATGGGTGTATGTGACGGTGTTTGTTGACGTGGCGGTGTAGGTGGAAGCGACGGTGAAGGAGGAATAGGTAGTCAACACTGATTTTGTGTTATTTTTTTATTTTTAAATTGGGGTATCCCCCAAAATATTGGGACATATAACAAAATAAAACTAAGAATAAGTGCACTTGAGTACAAGAATGGATGGTTGAGGCTGGTATAAATGTCTATTCTGCACAAGGTACGGACAAGTCCTGTGGGATCCATGCCTGGTTCATTTTAATAAACGTAAGCTTGTCCACATTGGCTGCGGCCTGTGATAATGCTCTCTGCCGTACTAAACACACTTTCACACTATACACTGGCTGCAGGGCAGGTCAGCACCTTTAAGGCTGACAAAGCTTTTCCACATTTTGGCCATGCTAACCCTGCCCTGCCAGGTGCTGGTGGTGCCCCAGCTGCGTTGGCGACCTCTTCCTCCTCCTCTGCCTTCGCCTTGTGCTTCCACTGTGCCCCCGCTGTCAGGTAAGAATGCTATCATCAGCGTGCGCTTGTAGTCGCGCATCTTCCGATCAGTAAAAGATGTTTTCACTAAATTTAATTCCCTGTCAGCAATGCAGAGCAGGGGTTCATTCACGGCAAAAGGGGGTTCATGTCACCCAGCAATACAACAGAGAATTTTGAGAGAATTAGGCCCCAGTCACCCAGACACAGCAGGGGTTCATTCACGGCAAAAGGGGGATCATGTCACCCAGCAATACAACAGAGGATTTTTATAGATTTAGGCCCCTGTCACCCAGGCACAGAAAGGGTTTGTATACAACAAAATGGTAAAATGTCACCCGACAATTGAAAATAAGATTTTTTTCAACTTTTTTAAATTAAAATGGCTCTAAAATAGTCCTTGAAAAGGCTAGAGGGATGTAAAAGGCGGTAAAATGTGCTTAAGGGCATGGCAACTGCTCTGCAACCAAATGTGGATAGGGAAATAAGTTTTAAGGCCGATTTATTGGCCTGTATTTGTGGGAGGGGCTATGCCACGCTATTTAGGCTCTGTTCCCCCTCCCCTACATCCTACGTCTGCTCAACACAGATCGTGGTCATATCGGTGTGCGTCTGGTCGATTGCCCTACTGCTCCCTATCCACACAGTGCGCCGTGTACTCCGTTTTCGCTTCTAACTGGGTCGCCCGCCTTCCCAGGTAAGTTGCCGCCTCAGTCAGCGGCCCGTTGCTCAAAGTCCGGCCGGCAGCGCCGACTCCCCAGGTAAGGGGGAGTCGCGCTGCACCGGAGCGAACTGCCTGGATGCATCGGCTCCCACGCGGCAGTTTAGGCAGGGTGCAGGGGTCAGCGTGGTCCCGAACTTTTTCACAAATGTCTGGCACAGGCCGCTGTGCCATTAGTGAGGCAGGTTATTTGGTTGGATTTGTTGTACTTACCTCCGTGGCCTCCCTGTGTGGTGTCCTCTCCTGCTGTCACCGGGCCTTGCTTCAGTTCAGTCGACGTCCCAGGCTCCTTCCTGTTTGGCTCCATTCGCCCCCGGTGGCCACAGCTGAGAATGCAGCACGAGGAGCTCTATACACAAAGTGTAGCAGGTCTTGAGAGTGAGCACCCTCTGGTGGTCACTCCTGCTACTGCAGTGAAAAAAAAAAAAAAAAAAAAAAGAGGTTGAATTGGCACAATGGTGTGCGTGTATGGGTATATATATATATAAATATAAATATATATATATATATATATATATATATGTATATATATATATATGTATGTCACGGATGAAACAAGTGCCCTGCACACTTTGTTAGGTAGGTTCAATCACCTCTAGTACGCATTCACTACGTCATTTCGTTTCCAAACCTCCGTAGCTTACGCATCGTACGCACGTTTTGTTCGTCAATCTCGTTCACATCTCCAGTCATGTTCAGCCGTTCCTTGTCTGTTTATGTATGTTTTCTCAATTTTTTTCTCTAGGGACGTTGCTTCTTTTCAGGTCCAGCGTCATTTCCAACAGGTAGTATAGGGCAGTTTTCAGTGCTAGTTTCACCTTCTCATTTTTGTTGTCTAAAAAAAATAAAAAAATAAAATCTCACGGTTTTATTTAGATATCCTCTTCATTCTCGCTGTTTGCTTCTTCCGCGCTGTGGGTAAGTCAGCTCAGTTTGTCGGTGGCGGTATTCATTGATCACGGGGTTACGTTATTCATGTTGGCATGCCTACGCACTCCACGTCGTTCGGTGGCAGGGTTGTCACTGGTGCCCAGTCCCGGGTCCCGTGTGGTGCCTCATTCTCATGTACTGTATCCGCAGGATCATGTCTCATGCCTCTGACATCGTGGAGGCCTCGGTCAATGAAAATACCGCCAGGTTGTCCGAAGCGGGTAGCATCCCGTCACTGCGGAGTTGGACCATACCGAGGTTGATGGCAGAGCTGTCCAAGAGGGGTATCCCATTTACAGCATCAGCCAGAAAGGCGGAATTATACCGTCTCCTCATGTCTTCTGCGAGTCCTCAACCTCAGGAGGAAGTCTCGATGGCCACAGTCCAGACCTCGCTCGCTCAGATTCATCTCATGTTAAACAATCTTACATCATCAGTCACGGACATCCAATCCAGACTGGACACAGTCGAGTCCCGGGGTGCTGTTCTCACTCCTCCGGGTCCAGAGTTGGCTATCCCGTCCACATCCGCAGCGGGATGCACCGGTACGACAGTCTCGGTTCCTAATATCACCCCCGCTCATTTCATACCGGCCAACATCAGGAAAGATATTCTGGAAGGCAGGGACGTCAATTTGGCTTCCCTGTTAATTGCTACTCGGGATTTCTCTGACAGCAAAGTCATCGCGTGCGGTGACGTCTCAGTAGTACTCAGGGGCCGCGATCTCAGGCTTAACAGGAAGCTTACCATCCCGGAGTTCCTTTTAGCTTTCAGTCTGTATAGAGACGTGATTTGTTCCGTACGGCCCGACCGTAGGGAAGAGTTAGATCTTTATTTGTTTAGGGTGACCGAATTGGGGTACAAATATGGTGGTAGTTCGTTCTATGATTATCACTGCTCTTTCTCAGCTAAGGCTGCGGCGGCCCTCAGTCAATTTCAGTTTCTCACAAATTGGGCTAATATCGACACTGAGATATTCTGCAGACACTTTGCTGGTCTTAGGGCTCCCGCTTGTTCTCTGTGTCAATCCATCTACCACACAGCAGAATGGTGTCACAGGGCTGCCTCAAGTGCCGATATTAGCCCTCCCGCACAGCCGTCTAGGCACCCTGATCCCCAGAATACCTCAGGTTTAGTCGACAAATTGGGAAGGCCCATTCAATATCTCGGCAGATCACAGATCTGTAATAATTTCAATTTTTCCTCCTGTAATTATAGTCAGTGTAGGCTGTTACATGTTTGTGTGAAATGTTTCAGAGCCCATCCCAAGTCGGTCTGTACATTAAAAGCAGATAAGTCGTATCTGAGTGTCCTTAACGTTGATTGTCTGCTGCACTTCCTACGCAACCACCACGACCCTAGCTTCGTACAGTTCCTCATGTCAGGGTTTAGATCAGGTTTCCACACTGGCCTAGTCGCCTTGCCTGAGTCGTCTCACGAGTGCAGGAATTTATTGTCAGCGGAGCTTCACCCTCAGGCAGTGGATGAACTGATTTCCATCGAGTTGACTAAGGGGTTCATAATAGGCCCCTTTTCTTCTCCTCCTTTTGCGCGGTGGAGAGTCAGCCCCATAGGCGTAGTCACAGGCAAATTCAGTAACAAACAAAGGTTGATCATTGACTTCTCAGCCCCACACGGTCACTCCACCCCCAGCATCAACTCTCTCATACCCTCCGAAGAAGTCAGCATGAAATACTCCTCCATAGATCAGGCCATCACTATCATATTGCAGTTAGGACGTAGCTCCATTCTGTCAAAAGCTGATATATCTGATGCCTTTAAGCTACTCCCCATCAGTCCCACTTTGTGGCAGTGGCATGGTATAAAGTGGAGAGATCTTTATTATTTTGCCTCTAAGCTCACTTTTGGTTCAAAAAGCAGTCCTTGGTTGTTTGACAAACTGGCCCAGGCTCTCCACTGGATACTAGTCCACGAGTTCCATTGTAGTTTTGTTATTCATTACTTAGACGACTTTCTGTTGTTGGAACGCCCCGAGTCCAATCCGATAGCACTGCAGTCGCTGCTGAACTGTTTTCACCAACTTGACATTCCCGTTTCCCCAAAAAAAGTCGAAGGTCCGTCCCCAGTTATTACTTTCTTAGGTATCATTCTGGACACAGTAAACATGGTCGCTAAGTTACCGGAAGACAAACTGGACAGGATTAGGTTCACCCTCCACAATTTCACGCAGACCAGAACCATTAAAAAAGTTGTTACAATCTCTTTTAGGCATGTTAAATTTTGCCATGCGAGTCATGCCCCAAGGTAGGCCGTTCGTGTCACGACTACTAGCTCTCCTTCCTTCAGCTCCCTCCCAAGACAGCCTCATTTCCCTTGACGAGCAAATAATAGCCGACTTAGCCATGTGGGACTATTTTCTCAGTAGCTGGAATGGTATTTCTCTCCTCATCCCGGTGGTGTCCAATAGTTCCCCTATAGTCTTCTCTGATGCAGCTCCCAGTTCTGGATTCGCAGCCATTTTTGGCACTCATTGGCTAGCGGACGTATGGCCTGACGAAGTCAAGATACTGCCAGGGTTTCTTCAGTCTTCAGCTTCCTGTGAAATTTACCCCTTGGTCGCAGCAGCTCATGTGTGGGGTCATGAGTGGACCGGTCACACGGTATTGTTCATTTCCGACAATGCAGCAGTTATGGATGTCCTAAACAATGGGTCGTCTAAATCCCTGCAGGTGTTGCCCTTCCTCAGACGACTAGTGCTTCTTTCATTACAATACCAGTTTCGCTACACATGCTCACATATATCAGGACAGAAGAATGTCGCTGCTGATGCGCTGTCTAGAGCTAATTTTGGCCTTTTCTCGCAGGTATCTCCCGACGCAGACGCCAGCGGAGCCACAGTCCCTCCGTTCCCTTCTCTGGTTTGGACATAAACTCTCACTTAGCTACAGCTCGTTCTCTACTGGCCAAGTCCCTGTCACCCAACACGGCCAGGGCTTATCAAACAGGTTGGAGAACATTCCTTAAATTTCAAGACAAATTTCCCCAAGGCGTCCTTGATTTCACCGACTACATCCTGGCCTTCATTGGTTATTGTCACTCCGAGTTGAATTTGTCGCACTCCACAGTTAAGTCTTACTTAGCCGGTGTGCAGCATTTCCGAGCCTCCAGTCTACCAGTAGCTCCCTCACTGTTCTCCAGTCACGTAGTCAAGGCCACACTTAGGGGACTTGAGAAATGCAATCCTAACACGCGGCCGGGCCGCCAGGCCGTCACCGGGCAAATATTTCGTCAGTTGTCTGACATGTTAGACCATGGCCCTTTCGGAGCCCAGCAAAGTTTAGTGATAAAAGCAGCCATATACCTGGCTTTCTATGGCTTCCTGAGACCAGGAGAGTTTACCTCAGCCCGTAGCAGCCGCAGGTATCTGACTGTCGGACAACTGAAGACTGACACTGTCAATTTCATTCTCTCGCTCGTGTGCACCAAAACTTCACAGACAGGCCCTCCTACCCAGATCACGTACTACCCAACCACTCACCGCTGGTGCCCCGTTCAAGTGTTACACAAGTTGTTAAGCAGTATTGACAGTTCATCACCTCAGAGGCCACTTTTGCCTTTCAATGCAGCACACCTCACGAGCTCCCAATTTTTTTCACATGTCCGCTCCCTGGTGGCCAACCTAGGCTTAGACCCGGCATCCGTCTGCGGCCACTCCTTTCGGATTGGTGCCGCTTCTGCAGCATCCAAGAACCGAGTTCCTGCTCATGTCATCAGAAAGTTAGGGCGCTGGCACTCCTCCTGTTATTCACGATACATACCTCACCCGAACGTTGAAATGTCTCATGCCTGTCAGAATCTGGTACTATGAATGCGCTTCGTTAATAAAGTTTTCTGGTAGCTTGCTTTTTGGCCTCCTTCAGTCATCTCTACGACGTTGCAGTTACGGCACAAATCAAACCGTTTAGTTAATTACTGGTTAGGGTCCCAGTTCAGGGGTAGCCCCGACCACAAGTTTTAAGGCCGATTTATTGGCCTGTATTTGTGGGGGGGGGCTATGCCACGCTATTTAGGCTCTGTTCCCCCTCCCCTACATCCTACGTCTGCTCAACACACCCACCCTTCCCACCCTCCTTTTCATCATCTCACCACAGGGGATGGCCTCCTTCAGTCATCTCTACGACGTTGCGGTTACGGCACAAATCAAACCGTTTAGTTAATTACTGGTTAGGGTCCCAGTTCAGGGGTAGCCCCGACCACAACTTAAAATGAAATAAAATAACTAAAAATTACAAATTATTAACCTGCAACTCAGAGAAGAAGGTGGATATGGAGTAGGAGGTTGAGGAGGCGGTGAATGTGGAGTTGTAGGTGGAGGCAGTAATGGAGGAGGAACAGGTAGCCAACAATGTTGTTGTTTTTTTATTGGGGTAGGTAGCCCCCAAAATATTGGGACAAATAAAAAATAAAATAAAACAAAGAATCATTGCACTTGACTTAAGTACAAGAATGTATGTTTGATGGTGGTATAAATGTCTATTCTGCACAAGGTACAGACAAGTTTTGTGGGATCCAAGCCTGGTTCATTTTAATGAACGTGAGCTTGTCCACGTTGGCTGTGGACAGGCTGCGTCTATCTGTAATGACGCCTCCTGCCGTGCTAAATACACGTTCAGAGAGTACAATGGCTGCAGGGCAGGCCAGCACCTCCAAGGCATACAGGGCAACCTCTGGCTGTGTGGACAATTTGGAGACCCAGAAGTTGAATGGGGCAGAACCATCAGTCAGTATGTGTAGGCATGTGCACAGGTACTGTTCCACCATGTTGTTCAAATGCTGCCTCCTGCTAACACGCTCCATATCAGCAGTTGGGGCCGGTTGTTGTGGCAAGGTGACAAAGCTTTTCCACATGTCGTCCATGCTAACCCTGTCTTCTGAGGCTCTGACACAGCTGTGTTGGCGACCTCTTCCTTCGCCTTGTTCTTCCACTTGTCACCCGGCATCAGTCGAGAATGCTCTCTGGAGCGTGTCTACCAGCGTGCGCCTGTATTCGCACATCTTCCAATCACGCTCCAGTGAGGGAATTAAATGTTAAAATGTGGGCAACTCTGCAGTCGTTGCGCAGGCACTGCAGCATGTAGTCGCTCATGTGTGCCAGGCTGCCCAGAGGTAAGGACAAGCTGTCCTCTGTGGGAGGCGTATCATCTGCGTCCTCCGTATCCCCCAGCCACGCACCAGTGATGGACCCGAGCTGCGTTGGCTGCCACCCCGCTGTGAACATGCTTCATCCCCATCCTCCTCATCCTTGGGCCCTGGCTGGCCAAATTTTTACCTGGCCTCTGCTGTTGCAAAAATGCTCTTTCTGAGCCACTTCTAAGACTGGCCTGAAAGTGTTAGAGATGACCCCCTCTTTCTCCTCCTTGTCCTGGGCCACATCCTCTTCCATCATTGCCCTAAGTGTTTTCTCAAGGAGACATAGAAGTGGTATTGTAACGCTGATAACGGCGTCATCGCCACTGGCCATGTTGGTGGAGTACTCGAAACAGCGCAACAGGGCACACAGGTCTCGCATGGAGGCCCAGTTTTTGGTGGTGAAGTGGTGCTGTTCCGCAGTGTGACTCACCCGTGCGTGCTGCAGCTGAAACTCCACTATGGCCTGCTGCTGCTTGCACAGTCTCTCCAGCATGTGCAAGGTGGAGTTCCACCTGGTGGGCATGTCGCATATGGGGCGGTGAGCGGAAAGCCCGAAGTTACGCTGTAGAGCAGACAGCTGAGCGGCGGCAGGATGAGAACGCCGGAAGCGCGCACAGACAGCCCGCACTTTATGCAGCAGCTCTGACATGTCGGGGTAGTTGTGAATGAATTTCTACACCACCAAATTCAGCACATATGCCAGGCAAGGGATGCACGTCAAACCGGCTAGTCCTAGAGCTGCAACGAGATTTCGTCCATTATCGCACACCAACAGGCCGGGCCTGAGGCTCACTGGCAGCAACCACTTGTCGGTCTGTTGTTCTATACCCCGTCACAACTCCTGCGCGGTGTGGGGCCTGTCCCCCAAACACATCAGTTTCAGAATGGCCTGCTGACATCTACCCCTGGCTGTGATCAAGTTGGTGGTGGAGGTCTGTTGCTAAACGGATAAGGAGGTGGTAGAAGAGGAGCAGGAAGCCAAGTAGGGAGGCAACAGGAGGCAAAGAATGATGCTCTGCGATCCTTGGCGGCGGAAGGACGTGCGCCAAACAGCTCTCCGCAAGGGGCCCAGCCGCCACTACATTTACCCAGTGTGCAGTTAGGGAGATATAGCATCTCTGGCCGTGCTTACTGATCCACATATCTGTGGTTAGGTGGACCTTGCCACAGATGGCGTTGCCAGTGCACACTTGATTTTATTCGATACTTGGTTGTGCAGGGAGGGCACGGCTCTCCTGGAAAAGTAGTGGTGGCTGGGAACTACGTACTGTGTGACAACAAGCGACATGAGCTGTTTAAAGCTGTCCGTCTCCACCAGCCTGAATGACAGCAATTAAAAAGCCAGTAGTTTAGAAATACTGGCATTCAGGGCCAGGGATTGAGGGTGGCTAGGTGGGAATTTACGCTTTCTATCAAATGTTTGTGAGATGGAGAGCTGAACGCTTCCGTGTGACATGGTGGAGATGCTTGGTGACGGAGGTTGTGTTGTTGGTGGCGCATCCTCTGTCTGCTGGGCGGCAGGTGCCAACATTCCTCCAGAGGCGGAGGAAGAGGCCGAGGCGGCAGCAGAAGAGGGAGCAGGATGGGCCTGAGCCCTTTCTTGGTTTTGAAGGTGCTTACTCCACTGCAGCCCTTGTCTCGCATGTAGATGCCTGGTCATGCAGGTTGTGCTAAGGTTCAGAACGTTAATGCCTCGCTTCAGACTCTGATGGCACAGCGTGCAAACTACTCGGGTCTTGTCGTCAGCACATTGTGTGAAGAAGTGCCATGCCAGGGAACTCCTTGAAGCTGCCTTTGGTGTGCTCGGTCCCTGGTGGCCAGTAGCAGGCAAACTGTTTTGGCGACGGCTGCTCTGCTTTTGTACCCTGCTCCCTCTTTTGCTACGCTGGTGGCTCGGTCTCACAACTGCCCTTCATTCCATGTGGGATCTTGGACCTCATCGTCCCCTGCATCATCTTCCACCCAGTCTTCCTTCCTGACCTCCTTTTCGGTCAGCACACTGCAGAAAGACGCAGCAATTAGCACCTGTGTTTCGTCATCATCAGGGACGTGCTGAGGTGGTATTCCCATGTCCTCATCCAGAAACATAAGTGGTTGTGCGTCAGTGCATTCTATGTATTCCACCCCTGGGGAAGGGCTAGGTGGATGCCCTTGGGAAACCCTGCCAGCAGAGTCTTCAAACAGCATAAGAGACTGCTGCATGACTTGAGGCTCAGACAGGTTCCCCGATATGCATGGGGGTGATGTGACAGACTGATGGGTTTCAGGCGCCACCAGTGCGCTTTCTGCAGAAGATTGGGTGGGAGATAATGTGAACGTGCTGGATCCACTGTTGGCCACCCAATTGACTAACGCCTGTACTTGCTCAGGCCTTACCATCCTTAGAACGGCATTAGGCCCCACCAAATATTGCTGTAGAGTCTGGCGGCTACTGGGACCTGAGGTAATAGGTTCAGTAGGACGTGTAGCTGTGGCAGAATGGCCACATCCTCTCCCTGCACCAGAGGCTCCACCAACACCACCACCACGACCATGACCGCGTCCCATATTAGATGTTTGCGTCATAGTTAGCGTTCACAAAGCAAAGTAAAAAGTGGTTAGGTATGTTAAAAATAAATAACCACCAATATAAACCCTGATGTAGGGTATTGCACTCTAATTTAATTTTTTTTACTCTATATGACAGCGGTATTTGTGGCCTAAATGTGACACTCACTTATGCACATCTTATCCCAGATGTGCAGTATATCAGAGGGTTTTTTCACCCCAGTAACCAAAAAGCTGTATTTCTGTCCTAAATGTGACAGTGACTTATGCACGTGTAATCCCAGATGTGCAGTATATTAGAGGCTTTTTTCACCCCAGTATGCCAAAGTCGTATTTCTGGCCTAAATGTGACAGTGACTTATGCACGTGTAATCCCATATGTGCAGTATATTAGAGGGTTTTTTCACCCTAACCAAAAAGCTGTATTTCTGTCCTAAATGTGACAGTGACTTATGCATGTGTAATCCCAGATGTGCAGTATATTAGAGGGTTTTTTCACCCTAACCAAAAAGCTGTATTTCTGTCCTAAATGTGACAGTCATTTATGCTTGTCTAATCCCAGATGTGCAGTATATTAGAGGGTTTTTTCACTCCAGTATGCCAAAGCTGTATTTCTGGACTTGCAGACAGCCTATGCTGGGGCACTATCGTTGCATAAAATGGCTGCCGATCATGTATTGATATTGACTAACTGAGGAAAAAAAAGTTTGTTTTCATCAGTAGTTGGCTTAGGGCAGGCTTAAAAAAATTGTGCACTGCACGCACAAAACACTTTTTCTGTAGATCGCTGAGTACATAAACCAGTTCTTGATAAGATTTCTCCCTGATCTCTCCCTCACAGCAGCTGCAGCCTCTCCCTACACTAATCCGAGCAGAGTGACGGGCGGCGCTACCTGACTCCAGCTTAAATAGAGGCTGGGTCAGTTGGCCAATCTTAGCAATGCCAATAGTAGGCATGGCTTTGATGGCCTTTTGGGGTAAGTAGTATGATGCTTGTTGATTGGCTGCTTTACTTTTACATAAATGTTCGGGTCCGGGTGCTGAAAACCCTAAAGGTCGCAACGAACCCGAACGTATTAAGCGAATCTCATCTCTTGGTTTTATTATGTTGGATTGTTATGTGTTATGTATTCTTTTTGTCTTTTCAGTTTCTCTTTCTTGTAATTAGTGCCATATTTTATTTAAAGGCCTCTAATGTATGCCTTATGTGCATTCCATAGTGAAAATCTATTTATTTCAGGGCTATCATTTATTGTAAAATATTCCTTTATGTCTAATGTCAGGGCATGTTGAATATCTTTATTAGCGATCAAGTAACTGTTGATGTGCCAAATGAATTCTGGGTTGGATGTATTTTTCTCCTTTATTGTGATAATAAGAGGAGCGTGCTCTGACCAAGTTATCTGGTCTATCTGTGCATTGCGTATTAGTTGGAGGGAGTGTCTAGTGGTTAGGCAGTAATCTATTCTAGTGTATGTGTTATGACAGGATGAGATAAAGGTGTAGTCTCTTTCGCTAGCATTTATACATCGCCAAGAGTCATATAGATCATTGCTTAATAACCAAGAACAAAGTGTTCGAAGTTCTCTTTCCTGGCCAGTGGTGTCCATAATGGGATCTGCAACAATATTTATATCACCAAAGATAAATAGATGTCCTCTTTGAATCTTGGTCAGTTTTCTTATGACTTTATTCAAAAAGGAGATCTTGGAGGAGATAGGACAATATATATTACATATTGTGTATAGAGTTTTGTTTAATTTACAAATTAGAATAAGAAATCTTCCCCCACTATCTCTAAACGTGCTAATCTCTTCAAATGCTATAGTATCTCTGATAGCTATGCTGCCTCCTGCCTTTTTATTACTTTAAATGGATTTTTATTATCAGAGTAATTGCACATGCCAAAAGTAGTACAATATACAAATTACAGTCATTAGTATGTATCTTGAGCACAAAACTCCAGTTTCTTTTGTTTTTAAAGTACAAAGACAAAGTATACAAAAGGTACAGAATATCTTATCAAAATCATATTATGCAAAACATAATAAACAAACATAAAATCAGACAACAGTCTGGGCCGTATTTTCATTCCATCATATAATGCGTATGCATCTTCTGTTAGAGACCATCAAGATTACACGTCTACAAGATCATCCGTTTCCCCTCTTTACCCCCCATATTGCCCTACTTTCTCAATTGCCACTACTTTTCATTTTCTAGACCTGTTGGACACAAAACTTCCCAGGCTTCCCATTCTAAAACATGCTGGGCAACTCGAAAGGATTGGTGAGCTACTATATGTTCATATGATTTAGTGGTGTTAATAGCATTGTTTATCTCTTGTAAATCGGGGATATTGGTGCTTTTCCAATTCCTCGTGATAGCCAATCTAGTGGCAATTAATAAATGTAAAACAATGGTCCTAAACCTGAGTAGAATTTTGGTGTCCAACAACGCCAGATATTTTAGTAAATACTTGAGACCACAGAGAGACTATCGTCGGACAGGCCCCGAGTATGTGCAGCAATGAAAGAGCTTGGGATTTGCATTCATTAATCTTGTAGTATGAAAGGGTCCCGTAAGAACGGATGATGTCCATTACCGCCTTCAAAGATATCCGAGGGTTCGTTAAGGACAGAATAATGTTGTCTGCATACATCGATATGCAGTGTCGCCTATTTCCAATCTGTACTCCCATTACATCAGTTGCCTGACGGATCGCCTGCACCAATGGTTCTAATGATAAGATAAATATTAAAGGTGATAAGGGGGACCCCTGTCTCGTGCCATTTGATAAAACGAACGGGTCAGACAAAACACCATTTGCCAATAGACTGGCCGACGGGTTGGAATAAAGGGTGGGAATGATATCCGCTAAACGGGTTGCTAAGAGCTTTGTGTAAATTTTGAGATCTGTGTTAAGTAAGGAAATGGGGTGGAAATTTTGTGGAGTGGAAGTATCTTTTCCAGGTTTGGGTAACGTCACAATAACCGCCTCTAACATTTCTTTGGGCATTTTTCCCGTTGCCATGGCATGAGGCAGAGATGCATGGAGATGTGGTGTCAGGCATTCAGTGAAGGTTTTGTAGTAAGAGTTCGGAAGTCCGTCTGGGCCCGGGACTTTTATGATGTGGCAAACCATTTATTATCTTTGAGATTTCTGCCTGAGAGACAGGAGCACAGAGGGAGTCACTTTAACATTTGTCCAAAGAGGGTATTGTTAAAGATTTCAGGAAATCATCTATATCATTAGGGAATGGGAAATCGCTTGGACGATGTGGAGAGAGGCATCCATCAGCACCCTGCATTATGATCATATGAATATTGAAGTATAGACATGGCACAGAGAAAAAACATAGGCAAGAAAATAAGAACATTAACAGTATAAACCAAGGTGCCAGCGTCTTTTAGACCATGGCTTCTGCATGCTACTTGGGTTTCTGCCCCAGGATCTTGCAGTCTAGGTCTCTGTTTGGCCGGGATTGTGCTGGGAGATTGTTGTGCCGCAGGGTTGCCCGAATATGCCAAATTGCGCCCCGTTTTGTCCCCTTTAATGATGTGTTGGCTCTTACCCGACCGGGCATGTTGCGGGGATCCACGAGGCCTCTGTTGCTGCGAGCTTCCACCATCTGAGGCACGAGGAGAGCCCGCGCTAGCAGAGGATTTCGGGTTGGATCTGGGCTCAGCCTGCAGGTCTCGTGTGCTGGCGCCATCTTTGTCCCGCTCGTGGCTGAAGAAAAACTCCAGTTTCCCCTGATTCTTCATGCTTCTTTTCCCCCTGGTCATCATCGGGAGGGTTCCGATGCCAGGTGGCACCGAAGGGAGAGGTTAGAAAGCAAAAATAAGGTTCTGCTGGACTGGAACGCTTTGCTGGAGCAGGAGCTCTGGAATCAAGCGACCATACTCCTCGGCATCGTGGCCACGCCCCCCTGCCTCCTGCCTTTTTAGAGGATGAGCAAGAGTAATGTGGGGATATTTTTTATGCTTAAATCTAACAGTATCATCAGCTAAAAGATGTGTCTCTTGAATACAGACTATGTCCGTGCCATTATATCTTGCTTCTTTCCAAAGGGATATGTGTTTGTACCGGTGATTGAGTCCCTTTACATTTAGTGAGAGAGTCTTAATAGTCATATTAGGTGTGTAGTTGAAGCTAATGGTTTCTCTTTTTCTTCTGTGACAATGCTTAGTGTTGGACGTCTGGTCTCCTGAAGAGCCTTTGTTCAGCTTTGTGTTGGGGGGGTCTGCGAGGGTTCTGGCTTTGGTGAGCCCTTGGTGGTTGCAATTACGGTGATCTGGGTGGATTTAAAAGAAAAAGGGGAATACAAACAAACGGGAAAACAAAAGCGAACAAATAATCCCTATTTGTGTTAGGGAAACGGAGAACCATCTGAATGATCGGCAGATGCATGGGGACAGTCATTGTGGACTAGTCTTCACTTCACGTTTTGCATAAGTTCAGGTCTTCTGAGGGTTTTAGATCTATTCTTCTTGCATAGTGGGGATTTCTTTCTACTTTCTAGTAGTGGTTGTGTCCACGTTGTTAAGTTGCCATTGTTTGAGCAATTTTTGCCCTTCATCTGTATTGTGGTTGATGTGGGTTGTTCCTTCTTTTCGTACGATTTACTTAGTAGGAAAGCCCCATCTGTAGGGTATCTTATTCTCTCTCAGGCATGAGGTTATTGGATGGAATTTTTTCCTTTCCAGTATAGTTGCTTGTGAAAGGTCGGTGAATAGGAAAACGTGCCTGTATGGATCGGTTAGAGATTGGAGTTTTCTGGCCGCGGACATGATTTCTTCTTTGATATGGTAGAAGTGAATACAGGCAAGGACGTCTCTCGGCTTGTTTCTGGGATGTTTTGGGTTTTGAAAGTCTGTGTGCTCTATCCACAGTGAGGTTTAGAGGTGAGGCTTCTGGTAGCAGGGCCTGCATACGTTTTTGTAGATATTTAGAAAATTCTCCTGGGGACACTGTTTCAGGGATCCCCTAAATTTGACATTGTTTCGCCTAGAGCGGTCTTCTAGGTCTGCTAGTTTCGCGTTAATGGCTGTGATGGCGTCTTCTTGGGAGTTATGTGCATCTACTAGGGTATGGTGTGCATTTGCGTATGCCGCCATTTTGTTTTCAATGTGGTTTACTCTCTCTCCCAACTCATCTAGGTTTGTAAAAATAGCGTTGCACATGACAGTGGTATTGGTCATCAGCCGTCCGACCCCTATCCCTACACACTCTTTCCCCTCCAAACCCCGTATCCTACCTCCGCCCATATCTCAACTTCTCACATGCCCACCCAAAATGACACACGGACACCGAGCTTGGAATAAATCGGCCACAGCAGCCGTCTTTTATTAACATATAAACATAACATATAATAAATAACAATTCTCCCCCCCCGAGGGGAGGTCCTTAAAGCCCCCAAACAACCGCAAATACCCCACTGGGTGAGCCATCTTGCTTCCAGCCGTTGCCCTCCAGCTCAGAAGCACCACTGAATGGCCCCTTTTAAATCCGTCACCACTGGGAGTCCAGCCCCAACCATGGAGCCCTCCCAGCATCCTCCTCTGTGAATCAGACCAACTTCAAGGACCTCCCCCCGCCACCAACGCACAGACTTGACCGCCTTAAGTCTGCGCGTTCCTCCACAAACGCAAGGCTACTTCAATCCCCTCCTGGATTGCAAGGCTCCACATATCCAATCCCACTGCATTCAAATGCACACCATCTGCCCGCCAGAACCCCCCAACTCTCTTCTCAAGCTCCAAATGCCGCACCGCCACCGCTCCATTCCTTGCCATGAATCGACCCATTGCCCTATTCACCTTAACACGTGCCCTGTTCACACCCACCACCGAACGCGCCTCCCTCCACACCATCCTAGGAACTATGTCCGACCAAACCGTCACCATCCGCGGGAACAAGGCCCACATCCGCAGCAAGTCGAACTTAATACCCTGCAACAGCTCGCGGAACGGCCGCGCCACCAGGTCATTCCCGCCCACATGCAATACCAGAACATCGGGCGCCCTATCCTGTCTAACAAACCTGTGAATCTCCGGCAACACCCCGGCCCAAACCATACCTCTCCACCCTAGCCATCTCACCACCGCCACGGACCTCGAGAACCCCAGCTGCTGACCATCCGGCCGAACCGCTGCCCGGACAGCCCCCCAAAAGACATAGGAATGTCCGAGGATCCACACTAGGGCTGGCACTGCATCTGCAACGAAAAACAAAACCCAAGAACAAACAATAATAACATTACCTTCAACACCATCGTCCCATCCCACCTGCTCCCCCCCCGGCCATACCCCTACAAACTGTGCAATCGAATGTATGACCTAAACCGCCTAGATTCCCATCGCCCAATCCGCTTTATAATCTCGTCGCCCAACCCCCACCTCGCCACTTCTGTTGCCGCCCCAATTCGAAAAGAATGACTGACTCGAGTACCCCTCAGGCCCCAAACCTAACCGAACCAGACATTTCGAAAAGACCGCCGCAAACTGAAAACGCGACAAAAAGGAATCATCCTCATGCACTAACAACGGCAACATCCCGCTCCTCCTGCCGCCCCAATAATCCCGCAAACTCCCCACCGGGCACATGGCGCAATCCGGGACCCCGAACAACACTACTCTCCGCCCTCGCCCATCCGCATCCGTCTTGGACTGGCGAATAACGAACTCCAGCCTGTCTTGGAAGAGCTCCACATCCGCCCTCTGCAACCCCCCAGCCCTACGCACCGACGGACTCACCAACTCCCCTACCCGTAACGCCCCGAAAAACGCCAATGAAAAGGCCAACCGAAACAACCGAACCTCAGAGGCAGAACAACACACCACCCCCAGCTGCACCCCCAGCCTCAACAATAACCCGAAGGACACGGGTCTCCTTTTATCTCCCCCCGTACACGCCCTTCGCCACCCTTTCAACGCCCGCATTACCAAAAACGACTTAGTCACATCTGGCCTCTGCCTACACTTGAACCCGAACGCCAACCCGGCCATGCAGCTATTCATCCTTGCCACCGACCAGCCCTCCTCCCTACAGTGACCCACAAACAACAACATTGGGACCTCTAACTCCCCTTCCCCCACCCCCAACTTACTGCACCAATCCTCCCAGCACTGCCACGCTTTTAGATACAACTCCCACGTCCTAGGCGCCAGCGATGCCTGAATGAGACTTGCTACCGTTCTTCCAGTACCTCCCAAAGCCAACTCGGGCATTCCCCCCCAAACTCCTCCGCGTCTGGAGCCAACTGCCGGAAACGGTCCCACTGTGAACGAGAAAGAGAGTCAGCTATGCCATTATCCACTCCCGGCACATGAACCGCCACCACCCACGCGTTGATCAACAGACACTCCAACACCAACTGTTGCAACAACCGCACCACCAACTCTGACGAAGCTGACAACCCGTTTATCGCCTGCACCACCCCCAGGTTATCACAGTGAAACCTAACCTTTCTATCCCGAAACACATCCCCCATAACACCACCGCCGCCACAATGGGAAACAATTCCAACAGAGCCACGTTCTTCACCCAACCTCGTTCCACCCAACTGTCAGGCCACCGACCCGCACACCACTGCCCCCGGCAATAGACCCCAAAACCCTCGCTGCCCGCTGCATCCGAAAACAACTCAAAATCAAAAGAATTCACCACATCACCCATAAATAACGAGCGACCGTTATAACGTTCCAAGAAGGAACTCCACACCCTCAAGTCCGCTCTCAACTCCTTCCCTAAGCGCACATAATGATGTGGTGAAACCACCCCCCCCCCCCCCCCCGTCGCCATAGCCAACCTCCTACAGAACACCCTCCCCATAGGCATGATCCGGCATGCAAAATTGAGTTTCCCAAGCAGTCCCGCAACTGCAGTTTTTTCAAACGAGTCACCCTCGCCACCACCCCCTTTAAATCCTCCAACTTATCTAAGGGCAACCTACATTCCATCCTAACCGTGTCGATCACTATCCCTAAAAAACTCAACTCCGTGACCGGCCCCACCGTCTTATCCGTGGCCAACGGGACCCCAAAAACCCCAAACAACGACTCCAACGTACGCAACAACAAGGCGCACACCCTAGAACCCGGTGGACCAACACAGAGGAAATCGTCCAGGTAATGAATAATGGACTCACACCCAGACGAATCCGCCACCGCCCATTCTAAAAACGAGCTAAACGCCTCAAAGTACGCGCAGGACAGGGAACAGCCCATAGGCAGACACCTATCCACAAAAAACTCCCCTCCCCCCCCAATAACACCCCAACAAGTGCAAACAATCCGGGTGAACTGGCAGCAACCAAAACGCAGCCTCGATATCAGTCTTAGCTAATAGCGCCCCCCTCCCAAACTTCTTAACCCACTGCACTGCCGCATCGAATGAGGTATAAACCACCGAACATAAGGCGGGGTCTATACCATCATTGACCGACGAGCCCTTTGGGAAAGACAGATGATGAATAAGCCGAAACTTATTCAACTCCTTCTTCGGAACCACCCCCAACGGTGATACCCGTAAGTTCGGCAATGGTGGAGCCGAAAACGGGCCCGCCATCCTGCCTAGACTGACCTCCTTGCTAAGTTTCTCAGCCACCACCTCCGGATGCTCCAACGCCGACCTCAAATTTTTCCTAACCAACACCGCCTCACACTGAACAAACGGGATCCGAAAACCAACCGAAAAACCTTCCCGCAACAAAGCTGCCGCCTCCCTATCCGGATACCTGTCTAGAAACGGGCCCATCCTTCCCAGACGCACCGGCGTCTCCCCCTTTGCTATTAAAATCCCCCCCCCTCTGTCTGTTACCCCTAAAGCACCGCGCCGCACCATGTGACCCTCCGCACACCGAGCACTCGTGTTTAAATTTACACTTTGCTCCAAATTTACATGATCCGTCATTAAATGCGAAACACAACCCCTTTGCTGAAGCTGACGCGACATTGGGCTGCCCGCTACCACTTGCCTCCCCCCGAAAGGACTGGCCCTGTCTCACCGGTGCCGTAACCTTCAACCACAAAGCTATGTCCTTGTGATCCCATTTAATTTCAGGCCGCACCGCCTTCCGCTGCCGGAACTGCTCATCGTACCGCAGCCACGCTATCCCCCCATACACCCTGTACGCCTCCCCCACCGCATCCAAATAACAAAACAGCGCCGAACAGCACTCCGGCGCCTTTTCCCCAATGATACTTGCTAATATCGCGAATGCCTGCAGCCAGTTTGCAAACGTCCGCGGTATCAGGCGGTACCTCCGCTTCTCTTCCTCCTCCTTCTTACCCTCATCCCGCCTCACCCTATCTAGGTTAAATTTGTCTAACGGAAGCAAAGAAAAAATCTCTACATACTCCCCCCTCCAAATCTTTTCCCTTACCTCCTGCTTCAAATGTGCCCCCAATGGGCCCTCAAAGCAGACATAAACCTCTCCCCTTGCCCTATCGTCCATCGAACCGTCTCCTCCTCCACCGTGCCACCCGCCTGCGTCTGCACCGACGCCATCGCAGACCCCACACTCGCACCGGCCCCCCAACCCGCACTCGCACCCCCAGAGGGCCCGGACACCCCCCACGCTGGTAACGGAGACGCTCCCCCCATCCCGCCAGCAAACCTGCCAGCCCCCCCAACAGTTGCCCTAAGCCCCTGCTAACATCCACTGGGGACCTCCAACACCCCCAGCCCCCCCAGCAAACTGCGCTAGTGTTCCCCAAGAGGCCTCACCTGGCTGCCTGGGTGCTGTGTCCCCACCAGCCGCAGATCCGGATCCCAGCTGCTCACTCCTCCGCGTCGCCGCCTCATCTTCAAGTCCCCTAGCCAGGCCCAGGCTAGAGACGTCCAGCCCTCCATCTTCCCGGGCTGCAAGCGAGTGGGCGGGGCTTCTTCCTCCTTGCGCTGCGATCACCGAAGACAGGGGCCTGCTGCCGGACACCGATGCGACTGCAGCAGCCCCGTTCCTCCCGACGTCCTGTCCACGCTGGGGGGTCTCAGCCTCCGATCCTGGGCTGGATACCCCCGCTCCTGGTCCCTCTCCCACGCCGTCCATCACCGCAGAACGAGGTGACCGGGCCCGGCCACCTCGCAGGCTCCGCCTAATAGCCGGATTCCTCCCACGCCGGGGAGTACTGGAGGAAGCGTTCCCCGCCGACCCCCGGCGTGGAGGGTCCCTTGAGGGGCTCCGTTTGCGGCGCCGAGCCTTGGAAGGGGGCTGGGCAGACTGAGAAGCCTGCGGGCTGTAGCGCGCCGGCGGCCTGGCTCGCCGCGGCTGGTTCAAAACTGGCTGAGGCCCGGCCGGAGCCTCAGCCGCCCCCTGGAGCATCTGCTGTACCTGCGCCTGTATCCATTCGGAGCCGCAGACCTCCGCTGCCGCCCTCAACCGAGCGATGATCTCCTCAAGCTGTTCCATTATGATCACCAGCTCCTGATAAAGGTACCAGCTCTTTTCTGGATCACACAAAATGGCCCCCGGTCTCCCCTCAGCTTCCCTATTTAACCCCTTAGCCACACCCCTACGCTTAAACCACCCAATCACCCCTTATCACCCATTACTCCTCCCATCTCCTCTAAACTCCACCTAACCAACTAACTGGGGTCTCCCTAAACCAAACCCCCGTCATGATGCCCTCCCCTAAGGCTGCGCCCCTCAGTCCGGCCATAACTTTTGTGCTATGTCAGATTTGATGGAGCCATCAGCATTTCTTTCATCAAATCTACTGTGATGATGTCATTAGAAGTGGGTATATGGGCAAATACTCCCATGGTGTGAGGTGATAAAGAAGTGGATGCGCCACTATAAAGGGGATTGATTGTTGTCCATCCCTGTTTTTTGCTTGGCTGGCCTTCTAGTTTCTGAGCTATCTGAGATAGACAGGGGAACGGTGTACAGGGGCATGTCTCTGTTGGACGTGCCCACGCCAGTTAGAGCACTTTAAGCTCTGCTGGCCATTCCCACGCCAGCCAGAGCACCTTAATCTCTGCTGGCCATGGATACCAAAGCTTGAAGCCTCAGGAGCCAGGAGAAAAGTTTAATGGCATAACCTAAAGTCACACTACAGAGAAGAAGTGCAGCATACAGAAGAAGCTGAGTTATACAGCCAGCCTGTCAGTACAGCAGAGTCAGAGAGAAACAGAGACATAGCAGAGTTTGCTTGCCAGTTTAATGCTAAAGCCTGCTGGAAAGAAGACAAAGCCTGAAACTATTTGGAGAAACGTTTATTAATTAAAGTTGCCATTGAACTTCATCTTAAGGTTTCTTCAAATCTCTCAATTATTCCCCCTATTTATTGCTTAGGAGCCAAAGCCTGCGGTCCAGCCGTATCCAGGCAGGAGCCCCGTGACACACATAAAGAGACATTTTAGGCCGCACTGTACCACTCGGCATTTCCTACACCTGGGATGCGATAAAGTAGGGCCCTGGGGGGAGGCTGCACGTTGCAAAAGCTACTGCTCTATTCATCTCAATGAGTTTGCCAGGGATAACTATGAAGCTAACTCCAGCAGTCCCACAGTGTTGAATAGAGTGGCAGCATGTCTGCTTTCTATGTTAGATATTACAGAAGCATAAAATTAAACTCCTGGGCCCCAATACAAAATCTATAATAGTACCCTTAACCTACAATGTTTTTTTTTTATAATAATGGTGTCTTTTTATGTAGCATAGGGGCCATTTAACATTTTCAGGTTCCAGGGCCAAGAGTGAACGCTACCTCTGCACCTCTATTGGTGTATTTTACCATTAGTAGCCATGGGCTGTATTCATGTCTTCACCATAGTCAATTGTACCTATGGCTCTGTTCACTTACCATACTGAGTTGAGACTGCATCTTATTCTTCTTGCAGTATCTCCTGCTGAGTTATATTGAAGCTTTTTGCTCTCTGTGTCAATCTTGCAGGTTTGGTGTTTTTAAAACCAGTTGTGGTTGTGTCTCTGCCTGGAGTCATTTCAGCTTTTGATAGCTGTTTTGTATTCCTCCTATCTTCTCTCTCCTCTATAGATGCCGAGGGGGAGCTGCTGCAGCTGGAGGAGTGTGAGGTCTGATGCGTGTGCTTCTCCGCTGCCAGGAAGACGTCGGCGAGGTGCTTCGGGGGCTCCCTGCTTCTCCTGCTCTTCACCATGGTGGGTACCGCTGCTATATTTCGCGATGTGGAAGTTTTAAAAGGCTGTTTAGATCGCCTGAGGGTGTTGGATCAGCCTCGCTATGCTTGTTAAGTGCGGAGCTCCTTCAAACTACGGCCATCTTGCCCGAAGCTCGGCCACGCCCCCTATTGCAGATTTTCATGTGTAATGTGTACAATGCCAACAAAGTTGATGAGATTTTATGCTGCCGATTCTCGATGTTTTTATTAGATGGTCAAAAAAGGTTATTTTCAGACTTAGGATTTTGGGCAAGGGTTTCAGCGCAGATTCGGTGCCAAACACTGGGCTGAATCTACACTTGAACCACTTGTCATTGTTTTCAATAGGAGGTTGTACTGCAGTTCATGTGGCTGAGGATTTTTGATGCACGCTTTTCAAGACTGCACCAAGAATGTACAGGTCCATTTTTGTTGCACATACCCCTCTCAAAGATACAGCAGGAGCCTGTTCTCCGTTGAGCTCCATTCAATGGAGCTAAACCTAAAGTGGGTCTGCATTAAAACCACCAGCAAAAACCGCAGCACAGTGCAGCTATTTTGACGCATGACAAAATCCTCCATCTGAACATACCCTAAGAATGAAAATGTTGAATTTTTGTCGACAATGCAGATTTTCTATCCAAGTTTCCAAGCGAAAAAGGAGAAGTTGATTCAACGCAGATTTTGGTGCATAAAATATGCCAAAATCCACGTGCTCAATTGAAGAGTATGTTCAAACAGGAAGGATACACTGTGGAGTTTCTGCCGTGGAATTGTGGGAAGGAAATCCACAGCAATTATTATTGTAGCAGAGTGAATATCTTATGAAATCACATCCACTCACTGCAGGAAACATGTCTGCAGAATTCATAAGGGATTTGACTTGTGGTGGGGATTTGCAATGCATAAAGTGCGTAAAGTGAAATCCAGAGCAGATCCACGGCAAAATCAATGACAAAACTACATCTAACTCACATCTGATTTCTCAGCAGAAATTACATCCCATGTGGAAGTATCAGTAGTGTCACTTAACTCAGATTTTTTTTAATTTTTTATATGGGTGCATTCACACGACCATTGTACGTGGAAAGCACAAACCATGGACCCAGAAAACACGGGCACTGGCCGTCTGCACACCGCATCACAGACCGGTTGACTTCAATGTGTCCACGATCTGCAAGATGTGGTGTAAGATAGAACATGTCCCTTCCACGTTCTGTAGGTCTTATGTTTGCTGTCCTGCAAAACGGAGTCAGCTGTTCAACAGTCCCGTGAAAGTACCATAAAATGTTGAGGGTACCCAGATCCCCACAGATAAAAATTTGATACACCTCTATAAGATTTTTTCAAAGTTCTGTGATACTATGGGTACATCCACGCAGAATGTAATTTCCTGCTGAAAAATCGGATGAAGATGAGTTAGATATGCATTTGTCTTTGATTTGGCTGTAGATCTGCTCTGGATTTCAGTGACACCATAAGTCTGTATGTGTTTCTCACCCCTTCCTATAGTGTTCTTTTGGTGTTTGCCAGGCAGAAATGTGTCAACATACCTTCTCTTTTTACTGTATTAAATAGCATATACGGAGGCATTCAGTTAAAAAACAAGTGAAACACTGTATACAGTTTGGCCTTATAAGTGATGTTTGCCACTGTATGCCTACACTATGGCTTGTTTCAAAGCCATGCACCCGCTAAGCAGTTAGCTGACAACTCCTTGTTCATGATAAGGTTATTGGGGAATTACCTCGGGTCCTCACTTCCCCACATTCCTATGATCCATTTACCTTACCCCTACCCAAACTCCCCCCAAGAATAACACTGAGCCTTATCTTGGAATTAAATGGCCACAGCAGCCTTTTATTAATACAAACATAACATAAAATTGCAATATAAATATATATATATATATAAACATATACATATTAATAATCCTATACCTGACGAAGGAGGTCCTAGAAGCCCCCCGGTTCCAGCTGATGCCCCAAACACCCGGTCAAGCCACCTTGTCTCCAGCCGTATCACTCCAGCTCGGAGACACTGAGTGATGGTCACCCCACTGAAACCCACCAATTTACCATACCTGGGAGTCCAGCCCCACCAATTGAGGCCCTCCCATCCACAAACACCAAGCCCTACCACCGTCTTCCAGGACCTCCTACCGCCAGACTGCTATGACAAATTCAAGTGCACCCAAAATTCGCCCAACCTATTGCAGAACTCATCAACGTACCTCCCTCCTTTCCCACTTCCCCCCTGTTTTAAATTTTTTTTTTAAATTTTTTTTTTTTTATATTTCATAACCACTCCCCCCCCCCCCCCCCTACCAACCTCAAAATCAAGGGAGGGTGGGCGGGAGTTCTCCTGCTCTAAAAAATGGCGCCTATTTTCCCGCTTCGCTCCCCCCTTAAAAACCTAACGCTCCGCCCCTAAGCTAACACAGCCCCCCTAATCCAGACTAACCTTTCCCTGCCCTAATTAAACTACCGTCCCCTCGTCTCCTAAACTTATCATGGCAGCCTCCCCTTAGGCTGCGCTCTAGTCCGGCTGTACCTGATAAGGTTATTGGGGAATTACCTCAGGTCCTCACTTCCCTACATTCCTATGATTCATTTACCTTACCCCTACCCAAACTCCCCCCAAGAATAACACAGAGCCTTATCTTTGAATTAAATGGCCACAGCAGCCTTTTATTAATACAAACATAACATAAAATTGCAATATATATATATATATAAATAATCCTATACCTGACGAAGGAGGTCCTAGAAGCCCCCTGGTTCCAGCTGATGCCCCAAACACCCGGTCAAGCCACCTTGCCTCCAGCCGTATCACTCCAGCTCGGAAACACCGAGTGATGGTCACCCCACTGAAACCCACCAATTTGCCATACCTGGGAGTACAGCCCCACCAATTGAGGCCCTCCCATCCACAAACACCAAGCCCTACCACCGTCTTCCAGGACCTCCTACCGCCACCGATGCGCAACTTGACCTACCACCTCAAGCTTGCGCGGCCCTCCACACCCCCAATGCTCGTTCAACACCACCTTGCAGCCCCAACGACCACAGGTCAATGCCCACTGCATTGAGGTGAACCCCATCCGCCCTCCAAAATTCACAGACTCTCGCCTCCAAATCAAAATGCCGTACCACGACCGCCCCATTCCGCGCCACGAACTTTCCCACCGCCCTGTTAACTTTAATCCGGGCCTTATTGATCCTCTCCACTGATCGCGCCTCCCGCCAACGGCGTCTGGGAACTATATCCGACCACACCACTACCATCCTAGGAAACAATGACCACTAACGTAACAGGTCAAACTTAATGTCCCGTATAAGCTCCCTCACCGGCTTCATACCCAAATCATTCCCACCAGCGTGCAAAACTAATACATCCGGAGGCCTGTCCAGCTGAACAAAACGATGAACCTCCCTCAAAACTCCCCCCCACAACATACCTCGTTGCCCCAGCCACCGGACAGACGCCACCTCCTATCGAAACCCAACTGACGACCATTTGGCCTAACATCCGACCTCAATGCTCCCCAAAAAACAAACGAATGTCCCATAATCCACACCAACGCCGGGGGAACACCTGAAACGAAAACAAGCACAAAAACACCACCTCGTTAACACTTAACAACCACCGAAAACACCGCCACCCTCACCGTCGGCCCAACCGCACATATGAACGAAATCTACCTGACTCCCACCTCCCAATCCTCTTAATAACCTCCTCACTCAACCCCAACCGTGCCGCCTCCGTAGCTGCCCCAATCCGAAAGGAGTGACCCGTATAGCACCCCAGATCCACCCCCTAACTCCCCCAAACACCTCTTCAAAACCACCACAAACTGAAATCTGGATAAAAAAATGACCCATCCTCATGCCTCAAAAACGGAGCTGCGCCTGCCCCCCCTACCAACCCTATACTCCCGCAAACAAACCACCGGACACATTCCGCACCCCGGCACCTCGAACAAACAGATGCTACACCCACACCCCTCCTGATCCACCTTAGACTTGGGCAACCACACCACCACCCTATCCTCCAATACCCGCACATCCTGATCCCTTAACCCCCCAGCACAACTAACACTCCTACTAACCAACTCCCCCAATCTAAACGCCCCAAAGAAAGCCAGCAAAAACGCCGCCTTGAACAATCTCACCTCCGCCACTGACCTACAGACCACCTCCAACCTAACCCCAAGATCCAACAACAACCCAAACGAAACAGGCAACCGCCGATCCTCCGTCCGCCCCTCATCGCCAACCTTTCAGCACCTGTCGCACCATAAAAGTCTTCGTGCAATCCTCCAATCCCCGCCATTTGAAACCAAAAGCTAAACCCGACATACACCTATTCACCTGAGCCACCGACCACCCCTCCACCTTCTTCCACCCCAAATATAACACCAAGCGGCCTTCACCCGCATCCACCCCCACCCCCAGCATGCCACACCAACTCACCCAACTGCCCCACGCTCCCTCATATGCCGCCCACGTACCCTCCGCCAGGGAAGCCCTGAAAAGCCTGCTCACGGTACCTCCAAGATCTCCCACAGCATCCCCGGACACTCCAAACCGATGACCTTCGCCCCCGGCGCCAACTGCCGAAACCGCTCCCACTGCAAACGAGAAAGAGCATCCGCAATACCGTTAGAGACCCCTGGCACATGAACCGCCACCACCCAAACATTTAATGCCAAACAATGCAAAACCACATGCTGCAACAACCTAACCACCGGAGGGGACGAAGTCGTCAAGCTATTAATAGCCTGCACCACCCCCATGTTGTCACAATGAAACCTTATCTTTTTATTACGAAACCTATCCCCCCACAATTCAAATGCCAACACAATAGGGAAAAGCTCCAACAGTGCCACATTCCTAACCCAACCTCGCTCCCCCCACGACTCAGGCCAGCGGTCCGCACACCACTGCCCGTTACAATAGACCACGAAACCAACCCCCCCGCCGCATCAGAGAACAGATCAAAATCCACGCTATCCACCACATCCCCCAACACCAACGCCCTCCCGTTGAATTCCGCCAAAAACCTAGCCCACACCTCCAAATCCCCCCGCAGCTCACGCCTCAATCTAATAAAATGATGCGCAGCCGTCACCCCCGCGGTCGCAGCCGCTAACCGCCTACAAAAAATGCGCCCCATGGGCATAATGCGACACGCAAAGTTCAACTTCCCCAACAATCCCGCAAACGAATCTTAACCGACCTACTCGCCTTACCCACCTCCGCCCTCAAATCGCACAACTTATCCTCCGGCAACCTGCACTCCATCGCCACCGTATCCAACACAATCCCCCAAAAACTCAACTCCGTCATGGGCCCCACCGTCTTCCCCTCCGCCAGCGGCACCCCAAAGGACGCAAACACCGACTGTATCGTAGACAGCAACAACTGACACACCCGCGAACCCGCAGGGCCCAAACACAAAAAGTCATCCAAGTAGTGAATGACCGACTTACAACCCGAAACATCCACCACCACCCACTCCAAGAAGGAGCTGAAAGCCTCAAAATAGGCGCAAGACAAAGAACATCCCATTGGCAGACACCTATCCACGTAAAACTCCCCATCCCAATAACACCCCAATAGATGTAAGCTATCCGGGTGCACCGGGAGTAGCCGGAACGCCGCCTCAATGTCCGTCTTCGCCAGCAAAGCGCCCGGGCCCAACCGCCGCACCCACTCCACAGCCGCATCAAATGAGGTAGAGACCACTGAACACAGCTCCGGATCAATACCTTCATTGACCGACGCCCCCCTCGGAAATGACAAGTGGTGGATCAGCCGAAACTTGTTCGGCTCCTTCTTCGGCACCACCCCCAACGGCGAAACTTTAAAATCCTCAAACGGCGGGGACTCAAATGGTCCAACCATACGCCCCAACAACACCTCCTTCGCCAACTTCCCCATAAAAGGAGTCGGGCTGACCTCCGACAGGATACGAAACCCAAACTCAAAACCCTCTAACAATAACCGAGCCGCAGACCGAACCGGATACCTATTTAAAAACGGCTCCATCCTTCCCACCCGCACCGGCGTCACCCCCTTTTCCACCCGATTCCCCTCTCCTCGGCCTACCCCTCGAAAGCATCTGGACGCCCCATGGGCCCCCCCGCAAGAAGTGCACTCGTGCTTGAACTTGCACTTCGTTCCGAACTTGCAGTTCCCCTCATTAAACAGGAAGCACAGCCCCTTCGCCGCAGCCGTCGACAATCCGGACTGCAACGCCCCGCCACCTGTGTCCCCCCGAAAGGACTGCCCCTGCCGCCCCGGCGCCATCACCCGCATCCACAAACCAATATCTTTATGGTCCCACCGTATATTCGGGTGGACCGCCTTCCTCTGCCTAAAATGCTCATCATAGCGCAGCCAACCCATGCCCCCATACACCCGATACGCCTCCCCAATAGCATCCATATAACAAAAAAGCACGGAGCAGCACTCCGGCGCCTTTTCCCCAATGACACTCGCCAAAATGGCAAATGCCTGCAGCCAGTTAGCAAAGGTACGCGGAATCAGCCGATATCTGCGTTTCTCGTCCTCCTCCTTCCTCCCCTCATCCCGCCGCGCCCTATCCAACTGAAACCTCTCTAACGGCAACAAGGAAAAATTTCAATGTACTCCACTTTCCAAATCCGCTCCCTCACGTCCATCTTCAAATGCGCCCCCAGGGGGCCCTAAAAGCAGACATATACCTCCCGTTGCGCCGAATCATCCACCTTCCGCCGCTCATCCTCACCCCCAGCCTGCGTCTGCACCGACACCGACTCCCCCCCCCACCCGCACCTGCGAGTTGGCAACCCCGGAACCCCCTTGACCCGACACCCCGGTGCCCCCCCCCAACCCCCCAAGCCGGCAATGGGGACAAACCCGCACCCCTAAGCCCAGCAACCCAACCCGCCAAGCTCCCCAACAATTGACTCAGCCCCCCAACTAGCTCCCGCTGACTCCCTCCTGCCCCCACTCCCCCAGGGGCACTATCCACCACACACAAGGGTCCCCCAGAAGTCTTACCTGGCTGCCCGGGCGCTGTGAACCCCGCAGCCGTCACTCCTGCATCCAGCCGATCCCGTCTCAGCAAGGCCTCGTCCTCATGCGCCGACACCACAGAAGACCCGGATCCCTGCACCCCAGCGTCCACGGTCCTGGGTGTGCCTGATGAAGGTGACAAGCGCTCCTCCTCCTGCCACCTGCCAGCGCTCCTATCTGTGTCCCAAGGCCTGGGCCCCTGCCCGCCAGCAGACAGCCCAGCCCCGCACTCGCTCTGCAGCACACTCCCCCGCTGCGCCGGCACCTCATCCCCAGGTGAGGGGAGAGATCCAGAAGGTCCCGGTCCGGATCCTTCGCCGCTTGCTGGGGAGGGCGGGGGGGGGGTACCCCTGCCCTGTGCTGAGCTCCGCCGTACTGCAGGATTCCTCCCACGCCGGGAGGCTGCCCCAGGAGTGCGTGCCGAGCCTCCCCGGCGTGGAGGGTGCCTAGAGGGGCTCCCAATGCGGCGCCAAGCCCGTTGGGTTTCGCTCTGGCTAAGGCGCGCCGGTGGCCGTGCCCGCCGCGGCCGTCTGCCCTCCAGCGCTGAGCCGACTGTGCCCGCAGCCTCCCCACCAAGCAGGCCCATGACCTGCGCTTCTAACCACTCCGGTCCCCGTGATTTCTTTGCCTCCCGCAACCGGTTCAGGATAGCCTCCATTCCAGTCAGCGTGCACACCTCAGCTAGTTTCTCCTGCTCTAAAAAATGGCGCCTATTTTCCCTGCTTCGCTCCCCCCTTAAAAACCTAACGCTCCGCCCCACACCTAACCCAGCCCCCCTTCCAGACTTAACCTTTCCCTGCCCTAATTAAACTACCGTCCCCTCGTCCCCTAAACTTATCATGGCAGCCTCCCCTTAGGCTGTGCTCTAGTCCGGCTGTACCGGAATTCAGCTGACAAATAAATAATCAGTAAACACATATGAGGCAAGGATAAATTGCAAAATAGAAAGGATTTATTGACCACCATAAAAGCTAGAGAAACACCTTGTAAACTAGTGTCCTTGCATTTGAAGAAACAGGGAGAAGGGTGGAAGGTATATATTGGCAATGCAGTATAAAACAGGCTGTGTGACGACGCCATGTTATTTATGGGTTGCTTTGATTTCAGGCTCAGCGGACTCTTGTAGTAGCTGTAGGGAGAAGACGGAGGGTTGTCATTCTTCATTATACACAGTCACAGTTTATATTTTATTGTACACATACTGAGACCCAAGACAGCTATACAACCCATCTCTTCCAACAGAGTACTGGAAATCAAAAGTTGGGTGAGGGTCAAACATGGGCAATTCGGTTCTTGGAGGGGAGGGGTGTATAGTACCATGACCTAATACAGCGGAGGCTTAATTTTTATTTTTTGCTTTAGAATGTCTTCTACTACATGGGCACCCCTGTCATAGCTGCTCAATATTAAACACAGAGCCTTTATGTGAAAAATCCTTGTGATAAAGTTTAGACTGGACTAAGGGGGTTTTCTGCTTCCAGGAACTGTACCACTCCTGTCCAGGGTCTGTGTGCCGTATTGCAACTCAACAACACAGTCCATTGACAAGAGTGGTGCTGTTCCTAGGGATATTCCCAGATTTATTTTTTATTTTTATTTAGACTGCCCCCACCTTGTTAGCTATAAATTGTAAAGATATTTACATGTAGTGGTAGTGCTTGTAGTTGAGGAATATCCACCAGTTACAGGAATCCTGGAAAACAGACATATAGTTACCATAATGTACATGTAAAATATATAACATCATTTAACATATATTAACTATATAACAAATCGTCATATTTTTTCTAGACAAGGACTGAACGGCTAGAGTTTCAAAGACTACAAGGTCAGTCTGGCCATACACATGCAATGAGCCCAGATCTATCACTCTTGATATCTTCATTCACATACCTACTTGGTTCTTCTGAGCAAGAATATGTTCTAAGTTTGAAGAGGCAATGGATAATCTCGCCGACAACAAGAGAATGGGCAGCTGAAATCCAACATACCCTCTTCTGGTCTCCCAGACATATGCCCCAGGGAGGACCCCCATACACATTAGATGATTGGCTGGTTCAGCCAAAATTGGTGGGTTCGACATACACTTAAAGTATATGGCCAGGTTAAGGTGTATGGGATATATTCATAGATAGGAAAATGCTTGATGAGGATTGGTTGGTGATCAGGTAGAAGAGCATAAGTTCAAATGGAATGGCTAACATTATCAGGTGAGGCAAAATTGCCCTTCCTGCTCTATTGCCTTATAGATTGCTATTGTTAGTTTTAGTTGTGCATTTACTGTAGCTGGTTCTATTATAGATGTATCCAACCAGTTAGTTACTGGCATAATGGTAGCATCTCTCTGTATCTAAATTGAAGTAAAGAAACTATAATGTAGTATTATTATGCACATATGACCATGCACTGACTGTGGCCTTGTGATGAGTGGTGCCCCATGTTTTCAATGCAGACCCCAAATATGGTGGCCAGTATATAATATACGATCAATGACTTGCAAATAGCAGAAAATAATTGTTCCTGCAAGACTCACTTGCCGTCTTGTGAATCCAGCAGCTCTCTGTATTTGGCAATCTCTTGTTCCAGGCGGGTCTTCACATCTAATAGCATCTTGTATTCACTGCTCTGAAGTTCCAGCTGGCTCCTGATCTCTTGAAGCTCACACTGGACCTTGGCTATGACTTCCTGGAGTTGTGACAACTGTGCGCAGTAGCGTCCTTCTGTTTCTGCCAAGGAGGACTCTAGAGCTGCTTTCTGCATGAGAAAGACGGTTTATTATGGGAATTCCAGGCGAACAGAATACCGTTTTATAATGGCAATGCCTTCTAAGGATCACATTGTATACATTAACCAGTACAGTGTTCTTAAAAGGTCTACTTGTAGAATATGGAGTCCCTGCTGCTTCCATTCATAATTAAAGAGTAACTTTCCACACCAGGCATAAGTCTGGCCATTAAATAGCTGTCAGAGGAACAAGTGTTCTTTCCTGACTACCTTCATCTACAGCAAAAATAGCATGGGACTGCGTTAGCCCGAAAAATCTATCCCAAATAAATCATACACATGCAAGTACAGGGAGGTAAGCCATTGCCAAACACTTCCCATGAACAAAAGGATCAAGCGTTAAAAAGCCCCTGTACACATTACATTGTCAGCCTGTTGGCAGGTTTGGCCAATGTACATCTAATGTGTATAGCTAGTTTAGCCCTTAATAGAAATATTACATTTTCTGATATTGAGTCTAATCTTTGCCCTTCCCCCCCAACTAATTTTACATTGTGCCCCCTTGTTCTTACATAGAGTTTCCCATTAAAACACTTGCTCCCTGAATATTATTTAAACCTTTAACATATGTAAGGCATACATGCCAAGTTTAATAAATCGCCGGCCAGGAGTCCCGAGAGGCAACATTTTATTGGGCCAACAGCATGGCGGTGCTACACATAAAAAAAGTACACTGAGGGATAATATCCAGGAGATACTTGGAAGCTTCAGCAGCTTCCAGAAGATTTGCCAAGACTCCTGGACATTTTGGGAGAGTTGTGAAGAATGATGTAAAAGTTTAGATTCTATCCCACCTTCCTTTCTTTCCTCCAGGCTATACAAATTACCCTCCACCATTTCTGCAACCTGTCTTTTGACCTCTTCTTCTATTTTTATCTTTTTGTAGATGAAGCCTGCCCTTCACATCTATATGTGAACGGCAGCCCTTAACAGTTAATTGCCAGCCCGTAATAAGTAACATATAAAGGGGTCTGGTCAGCGGTGGTCTACCTGCTCAGGCTCCTGCCATTCAATAGAGCAAGGCCCGTGTTCTCACATTTGAATGAAGTAGCGGACATGTGTACCACTTCTGCACCTTGTTACTGTCTTTATTGGTCTAACAAAATGTCATCTTATGTATGGTTGTCCAGGTTCTATACACTGTGCATTCCTAGCCTGTTTGCAACTGTTATGTTAATATAATGTGCCTGTTTTACCAGCAGGCGGCAGCAAACATACCATTCTATTCTAACCGCCCTCTGGAGACAAGTGGGCTTGTCCTACTTGCTGCAGGAAGGGTGGGGACCAGTTAGAGTTAGTCTAGCTTATCGATAGACAGGGAAACGGTGTACAGGGGCATGTCTCTGTTGGAAGTGCCCACGCCAGTTAGAAGTTAGAGCAGCTTAAGCTCTGCTTGCCATGCCCACGCCAGCCAGAGCACCTTAATCTCTGCTGGCCATGGATACCAAAGCTTGAAGCCTCAGGAGCCAGGAGGAAAGTTTCCTGGCATAACCTAAAGTCACACTACAGAGAAGAAGTGCAGCATACAGAAGAAGCTGAGTTATACAGCCAGCCTGTCAGTACAGCAGAGTCAGAGAGAAACAGAGACATAGTGTTGAATGGAGTAGCAGCATATCTTCTTTCTATGTTAGATATTACAGAAGCATAAAATGAAGCTCCTGGGCCCCAATACAAAATCTATAATAGTACCCTTAACCTACAATGTGTTTTTTTTTTATAATAATGGTGTCTTTTTTATGTAGCATAGAGGCCATTTAACATTTTCAGGTTCCATTGCCAAGAGTGACCGCTACCTCTGCACCTCTATTGGTGTATTTTCCCATTAGCAGCCATAGGCTGTATTCATGTCTTCACCATAGTCAATTGTACCTATGGCTCTGTTCACTTACCATACTGAGTTGAGACTGCAGCTCTATCTCCAGACTCTGTAGAGTGTGTCTGAGGTTTGTGATTTCTGATTTAGAGGTTTGGACTTCTTGACTTCCAGTGACAACTTGTACTTGCAGTTCCTTGGTCTAAAACATACAATAATGTGAAAGAAGTGTATTAGTGACCTGACAGCTATGGGATAAACATAGAGATTCTAATAAAATATTTTAAAAGGTTGCTGCCTGCAGAGAACAAAAAGCAAGATATACAACTGCTATGGAATTAAAGTGATTATTCTTCAATTAAGGGCGCATTTAAACAGGGCAATAATAGGCTGAACCAGAGTTCAAAAGAACTTTCATTCCCAATCAATTGGCCCTTGAAACATGGCAGCTATCAGCCAACAACTATTCTGTCGGCTATCCGCATGTTTTACGTGAGCCTTAAAATCATAGTTTTCAGCAGCACATCTCTCTCTGGTTAAACAGGTAATATGCAAACAACATGAAGACCAAAAAAATC
Source organism: Bufo gargarizans (assembly GCF_014858855.1). Lineage (NCBI taxonomy): Eukaryota > Metazoa > Chordata > Amphibia > Anura > Bufonidae > Bufo > Bufo gargarizans. The sequence goes on from NC_058085.1 coordinate 125,803,361, forward strand.
ATAGTAGTCCCCATACAGTTTGGACCAGGCCATTTAAAAGCCCTCTAAACCAGTGCACCATACAATTCAGATTGGCTTTGCAGTTTTCCAAACTCACCTGGGCCAGGAACCTTTCTTCAGCTTCTTTTTGATATTTGTTAGCCACTTTTTCATAATCAGCTCTCATGTCAGCCAGGATCTCGCTCAGATCAATACCAGGAGCAGCGTTCATCTCCACATTGACATTTCCACTGACTTGGCCTTGCAGTCCCTTCATCTCCTATAACATAATTCCGTAAATTCCATAATTTGGTCTACTGGAATCCATAATCATTTACAAAAGTCTTTATCTCACCTCCTCATGGTTCTTCTTCAGGTAGGCCAGTTCTTCAGTTAAGCTTTCAATCTGGCTCTCAAGGTCAGCCCTGGATAAGGTTAGTTCATCGAGAACCCTGCGGAGACCATTGATATCAGCTTCCACGCTCTGGCGGAGAGCCAGTTCGTTCTCATACCTGCAAACAAACATTTTAGAGACTGAATACAGATATATGTAACTACTACTAGTTTTCTACTATATCAGAAAAAAGCTAAGAACTTAAGATGTCTGACACTGCTGAATCCAAACCCCTGATTGTGTGCAATTTTGTAACTTTGTTATTGAGCCCCATATACTTTGAACCCAAAGCTATCTACATTGGTAAGGAATACATGACCAATACTTACTTGATCCTGAAGTCATCAATAGTAAGTCTTGTGTTGTCGATGGCCAAGATCACTTTGTTATTATCAATATTGGCAGCAAGGATCTGTAGAGTTATCATACAATAATTTAGCGAATATCTGTTGTATCATTTGGTTATGCTACCCATATTGTATCACTGGTGTAACATTGTTGAGGTTGTAAATGAAATAAATAAGAGCATGACTTAAATGCATGTGGTTACATTAGAAGACATATTTTCAGCAGACAGCATACCCATACCTGACCCAATCAGATATGTTATCATTTCTAACAGTCTCTTGAAAGCCTTATATGATTATTCCTGGGTTATGCTGGTAATTTTTGATAGGACAACCAACAAATATATATTCCATAATTGCATGCAATGGAAGCAGTAATAAATGTGTTTCAAAAACAGATAAACAGTAAAATGACAGGAATGTTATGATTTTTCTTGGAAACATTAAATTCTCAGGGTGCTAGTTTATCTTGAGTGCCTTTAGGAAATGTTTCATGATCCGTCTGATTTTGTGCTACGTTATCAGAAAGCCTGAAGCCTGTTCTAATATTTCATGATATTTACTGATACATTTATAAAGAGTATTTCAAGAACATGTAATCCTTGGTACCCAGGATATATAACGTGACTATGCTGGGTGAGTACATGGAAGCTGTAGACAAGTCATAGTTAGAAGTTCCCTTATTCAGGGCAAAGGTTCAGTACCCTAGCCCTCTAATCTAAGCAACCTGGTCAAGTTGGGACAGTCTTGTTATCGACCCCTGGGCATCAAGAACCTAGTAAAGATACTGCATAAGCCTGCCCCCGCTACATCCTTGTACATTTACCCTCAGATCTTTTGTTCTCTCCTAATCAATGAAGTGTTAAGATAACTCTAACAATGTAAGTAACAACCCTGTGGCTCTTATTGGACCCAGTAGATACCAAGAATCCCAAGCCCTATCCCCTTGACTTAGTGTTGGGAACCTGCAAAGTCTCCACCTTTCCTCAAACATTGTACCTCAAGCAACCCAGTAAGGATCATATTGATCTAAGGGTCATTGATGCTCTATGAGATTGCTGGTGTGAACAAGGACAACAGTCCAATTTTCAGTTTGAGTTGAATTTGAGATGTACAATGCTCTCACAACGCATTGCAACAAGGTGTGTTTGATACCAATCTGCTCAAGCCATGGTTTCCCAATAGAGTCTTATTACTCTTGGAAGGTACGAAATCTTGTCTACCAAATTAGTCTGTGTTGCAGACTGTCTGTAGCTAATATCTACAGATGTGTGAACTCTTGTTTATATCCCATTAATATTAACAATTTAGGCAGTTTTTGAACTTCATTCCTGTTATATACTTGTAACATTGACACACAGCTCATGATACCAGGGATACCTGCTGTGTAGGTGATGCACAATTAGTCTGCAGTTACCCATATTCAGGAGGCTAAATGTAGCCCTAGACTGACCAAGTGTAGGAGGTATAGTGTGAAGTTGGTTATCTGGATATAATTAATACATTGTATATAAAGCAGAAAATACAACTGTTTAACATCTACAAGGACTAGATATTTTGAATTGAACTGGAGCCTTACCTTAGCACGAAGATCTTCGATTATCTTAAAGTATTGGCTATAGTCTGCTTCCTTTTTAACGGGACTCTGCTTATCATACCATTCCCGAATCTTCTTCTCCAGTTCTGCATTAGAATCTTCCAAGGCGCGCACTTTGTCCAGGTAGTTGGCCAAACGGTCATTTAGGTTCTGCATTGTCATCTTCTCATTGCCAGAAAGAAGACCCTCTCCAAATCCACCTTGGTTAAAGCCACCGCCAAAGCCGCCAGCTCCACCACCAAAGCCAGCTCCACCACCGAAGCCAGCACCACCACAGCCAACACCACCACTAAAGCCAACTCCGCTACCAAACCCAGCACCTGTTGCACCACCAAAACCAACTCCTGCTGCACCACCATAGCCACCATCAAAACCAGCACCTAAGTTGCCAGCACCACAATCTGCACCCTGGGAGCAACCTGCATTTTCACCAAACTTTCCCCCTGCTGCACTGGAACTATATTTAGAAAAAGAAACAGAATTCCTTGAGCCAACTCCCCTTCCACCGGCTACAGACCCAGTAGATGCCCTGTAAGAATTTGATGAAGACTGATGAGCCATGTCTACAAGTGGCAGATGATCTCAAACCAATATATTAGTCACTAATACAGCCTGTTCTAGTGCTGCAGGAGTATGTCCTGCACCCCACTAGTCTCCTTATAAATACTTTTCAATGGGTGTTACCTTTCAGAACCTAATTAGTCATTACGTGTCTGCCATAAGTGAAATACTTGCCAATAATGAATTGATTACACTCATCTTTTTTCAACATTGTTTTCCTTCTTGGATATAGTTGACACATAATTTTCACAGTTGATAGGTTTTTTCTATTGTTTATCTTCACAAACCTATAATTTAGGCAGGGTGTATTCATGTAGGTACATATCACACAATGACATCTCATTGAACTTTTTAGAAGGATCAGTCCACCCACATCACTCATTCAGTGCAGAATACCTGCAGTATGTGTCTAAAGTGTAGGTGCACTTCTAATGGACTTAAATACATGGACAAGATTGTCACCTATGCAGTAACATTGATGTAAAGGGCTTCTGTCAGCCCCACTAAAGTCCTTTTTGTTTTTTTTGGGCTACTTAAATTACATATACTACGATATATCAATATATAGTGCTCTTACTCATTTTCATTCAGCAGTTTCTTAAAAAAACCTGACTTTTATAATATGTAAATTATCTCTCTACCAGCAAGTAGGGCAGCTACTTGCTGGTAGCAGCCGCATCCTCCTTTCATAAAGACGCCCCTTCCTCATGTTGATTGACAGGGCCAGTGAACGCGCTCGTCCTCTGGCTAGCCCTGTCTGCGTCTAAAATCTGGCGCCTGCGCCGCACCGGTCTTCAGTCGGCACAGGAGTACTGAGAGGAGGACGCTCCTTCCTCAGTGCACCTGCGCCGGGGGAAGATGTGACTTTAGTGGGGTGACAGAAGCCCTTTAAGGGTAGTTAAATAGAGTATCATTGTCCTGAAAATGCAACAGCAAAATTCTGTTCTGAGTTTATGATAGGGAGAGGGGCAGGATATCCATCACTGCCAGAGCAGAAAGAGCCTACAAACAGTGCCTATCTTTCTGTGGTGGACTTCACACCTACGTTCATTATATGATCAGCCTATTGAGTTTAATAGGTATCACCATGTATTGCTTAATTTAACCAGCGAGACCATCCTGAGCAATGAGGACATCAAGCAGGCTCTGGTCTGGCCGTACTTATCTTAATCCCTGAGTCCTACCGGAAAAAGCTCAGAAGTTTGCAGTGGGGTTCTACCCAGAGCTGGGCCGATCACATGCGGTCGACCAATAGTACACGGGATTGGAGCTCTCCACCATCCAACAGCTGAAGGAACTCATCACCACAGAGCAGTTCTTATGGAATTGCCTGGAAGACCTCCAGCAGTACCACCTGTGACCAGAAGCCAAAGGGGTCCTCTACAACAGATGCCCTGGCCGACGAGTACACTAACAACAGGACTTCAGAGGCCCGGAAACCTGTCGGCTAGAGAAGGGGTAAGATACACTCTGCCCCTGCCCCTAGGCCCAAGTGGGCACCGGCCCCCGCTTCACTTTCCACATCGGTGGGGAAACACTGACTTTGCCACCTTTGTAAACTGCCAGGACACTTCAAGGCCATGTGTCCCCAGCGCCCGAGGAACCCATCCCAGTCATCGACCCGGAAACCGTCCACTGTGTTGTGTGTGGGTGGGGGTGGTGAGAGGTCCCTTCATAATTTTCAACCAGTCACCATGGGCCCTCGCCATGGGACTTAGAGACACCGGCGCTGAGATGACTCTGATACGGCCTGAACTGGTGGAACCCCATGATTTATTGCCCGGGAGATCCCTTACTGTCTACGGGATTGGATGCAGAGGATGCAGAGGAGGTCAGGGCAGTCCCAGAAGAAGTAGGGCTCCCCGGTGAAACATCCATTCAGGGTTCCTCCACAATCAGGGTGTGAGAGGGCCAGATTAGTCCATCTGGACTGGCGACTTGGTCGGAAGCCGAGGGGAAGCAGGCACTACCAGCGGTGGCAGCGGTCATAGCTGCTGTCACGCACAGCGGGAGTGCATGGGCCCTAGGGGGCCCTCAGGGGTCTGATGGTTTTCCCCCGTATATAATAATTATAGTGGATGGCACTCCTTATATGTAGCTGTCGATGCTCAGTGGAAAGAATCAGAAATAGGAATAAACCACGGCACTCGTTTTCAGATAATCAAACATAATTCATTTATTGTCCATCCCAGAATTGGATGGCCAGTTAGAAAAAGATCAAATTCTGGGATGGACAATAAATGAATTATCTCTGATTATCTGAAAACGAGTGCCGATGGCTTTCCCCCTTCCGACCAAGTGGCTGCCGAGTCAGATGGAGACAGGTCCCAGGGACCTGACAGAGAATGTGGCAGTCTCGTCCATTCTGGCCACGTCCAGTCAAGAGTTTCAGGCAGCGTTAGTGGCTGACGCCAACCTGACCACTCTCAAGGAGAAGGCAGCACAGCACCCTCGGACTCAGAGCGGAGGGTCTGTGACCAAGAACGGCTGTACCGGATCGCGGTCCAGCAGGGCTCACCGGATGCGTGGCCTAGGGACCGACGGCTAGTGGTACCCTATCAGTTCAGGACAGAGTTGTTGTGGGTTGCACATAAGATTCCGATGGCTGGACACCTAGGGATCGCTAAGACAAAGGCCAGATTAGCCCAGCATTTCTACTGGTCAAAGATGGGGCCCTATGTGGTTGCCTACTGGCGTTCATGTGACACCTGCCAGCGGGTGGGGAAGGCAGGGCGGCACCCCAAAGCACCACTGGTAATGCTGCCCATAATTGAAGAGCCTTTCAGGAGGGTGGTTGTGGATCAGCTTGGGGAAAAACTTTATATTGACGGTAGTAGACTACGCTAAACGGTACACGGAGGCGGTAGCCTTGTCATCCATTCAGGCCGACAAGGTGTCCACCGCCTTGCTGTAGATTTTCTCCAGAGTGGGCTTTCCGCAGGAAATTATGACCGACCGGGGGATCCAGTTCATGTCGCAATTGATGGAGTCCCTCTGTAGGCAAACACAGGTGGAACATCTGGTGACCAGCCCGTACCACCCACAGACCAACACCCTGTGCGAGCGGTTTAATGGGACCTTAAAGTAGATGCTTAAAGGGGTTATCCCATCATAATGATTACTGTTAAATCTGTTAATGATTTGACAGTGATCATTTTTGTAAATATATTTGATTAACCCATTCCCACAGTTTAGGAGAAAATTCATCCCCACTTACCTCATTGTTGTCATTCGGTCTCCCCTGGTTATGGCCACCGCTCTTCTCCGGAATCCCGGTGGCCGCGCTTGCGCAGAAGACTCCTTCTATTCTCCCGGTCGGGCCACTCGCTGTCCTGAACGCACACGCCGCCACGCATGCGTGATGGTGACTTCTTCCTGGCCAGAATAGTACAGAGCCGCGAACGCACATGCCGGCTATGTACTATACTGGCCAGGAATAAGTAACCATGGCGCGTGTGCGGCGCCGTGCGTGTTCAGTCTAGTGCTGGGCCCGGCCGGGAGAAGACTTCAATCAAAATGAAGCCTGCCTCTAGCCAGAATGCAGGAAGTGAACGGTGCTCTGGCAGCAGGTAAGTAAGAAAATGCAAAGTGGGATAACCCCATTAAGATGTTGGTCGACTCCCACAGGCGTGACTGGTAGCGGTACCTCCCACATCTGCTGTTTGTCTACCGAGAGGTCCCACAGGCCTCCACAGGGTACCCCCGCTTTCAGCATGTGTCGGGAACCTTGGCTCTGGTGAAAGAGGCCTGGGAGGGAGATGTAGCCACCCCCGGAGTGTCGGTCATCGAGTATGTCATGCGCTTCCAAAACAAGATGGAGGCCTTGTCGCAGTTGGTGCACGATAATATAGAGCAGGCCCAGGCCGACCAGAAGCGATGGTATGACCAGAACGCTTGTGAGAGGACCTACCAGGTGGGTCAAAAGGTATGGGTACTGGTCCCCGTACCTAAGGATAAGCTCCAGGCGGCCTGGGAAGGCACGTACCTCATGCATCAGCACCGTGATGTACCTGGTCGCCGTGGACCATGCCCGGGGAAGGCAGAAGGCCTTCCACGTGAACATGATCAAGGCACATCAGAACAGGGAGGCATGTGCCCTCCTTGTCTGCAACCTTCCAAAAGGAGAGAGGAGGAAACCCTCCTGGACATGCTTGCCCAGGTGAAGGCGGGTGGGTCCCTCGAGGATGTGGAGGTGGGCCAACAGCTCTTGAAGGACCAACGTTTCCAGCTATAGGCCAGCCTTTACCCCTTCCGGGATTTGTTCAGCAACAAGCCCGGAAGGACAGAGTTGGCCGTCCTTTACGTGGACACCAGGGATCACCCCCCAATCTGGCGTTCAGCATATTGGGTTTACCAGGAGATTGACAAGATGCTGAATCTGGGGGGCATCGCCTGTGGTCCTCGTCCCGAAGAAGGACCGGACCACCCGGTTCTGCGTGGACTACAGGGTACTCAACACTGTCTCGGTCACCGATGCGTACCCAATGCCATGCATCGATGACCTACGTCATCAGTTGGCCGGGGCCCAGTACCTGACCATCATGGATCTGAGCCAGAAGTATTAGCAGATTCCCCTGAGCCGTGAGGCGCAGGAACGATCTGCCTTTATTACCCCCTTTGGATTGTACAAGTCCACTATGATGCCGTTCGGCATGAAGAATGCCCCTGCCACTTTTCAGCGGATGTTCAACATGCTGCTTAAGGGACTTGAAGAGTACGCAGCCACGTACCTTGATAATAATATTGCCATCTTCAGTCCCACATGGGAGGATCACCTAGAGCACCTGACGCAGGTGCTAAGGCAGATCCACCAGGCAGGTTTGACCATCAAGCCGGAAAAGTGCCAGCTGGGCACAAGCGAGGTCCACTAACTGGGGCACCGGGGAGGCGGCGACCCTGAAGCCAGAGCCTGGAAAAGTAGATGCCATTGTATTCTGGCCCACACCCAGGACCAATAAACAGGTGATGTCCATTCACCACAAGAAGGGCCATGACCATGGCAACGTCGACGGGCTATCCTGGCAAGGAGAGGGTAAGGATGGGAGCACGGGGGAACCGAGGAATGTGCTGCCCCCTGACGCCATCAAAAAGGAGGAGGTGTGAGGAATATGGATTATTATTTGATGTCAGCCATGTTCCTTTGGCTGATCAGCTGTCAGATAGCAGAGGTAGTGAACTCCACAGGTGGGGCACTGCTTTAAAGCCTAGCCAAATGGCAGAGAACCTCTAGCATGCCACCATTGTTTACAATTTCTCACCTCTATTCAGCCAGCCAGGAACTCAGCTGATGGAACAGAAAAAAAAACTCTGCAGGGGGGCTAGGCCATTCCCCAGTACAATGAACATTATCAGACATCATGAAACCGGCGATTCATAAGGAATTATGAATCTCCCGTCTATCACAGACATAAACCAGGTGCATATTTGTGTTCCTGTGGCCACGATGAACAGGCCCGTGGTCATAGTTTGGTGGTGGGATGCCAGGGAGGGGATATATACATATCTCCCAACAGAAACCAAATATCAGTACCATGCTTAGACTCTACTGGTAGCCGGAACCCAGGCGGTCCCAGAACCACCTCCCTGTGACACTCTGGTCTGGAGCCATGATCCCAGCATAGGGGGAGTGGACCCCTCCCAGGGGCCGGGAGGGGAGAGGCCGGCTACAGGTTAAAAGGCTTGTGCCTGCAAGCGGGCGGGTCTTTCTTTGAAGGGTGGTCACATTGTGCCATGTGTTTAGAGGGACCTGCAACCAGCTGACATCACTGCTTCCCATGTGACTACAGTTAAGAACTCATCACAACCCAAAGGACTGCTGTACCTGGTAAACTGACTTTTGTTCTGCTTAACCCTGTTGTATCCTATATTCTGTATTTGTAACCTCAGACCACTGTATATATTTTCTGTGTGTATAGTGTTATTTCTAGTGAGCCCTTAAGGCAATTAAATACATAATTTAATCTTGTGCGATCTTGTATCTCGATCACGAATCCCCACGTCCATGTTTCAGCCTAGTTATACGCTACTGCAGGTTGGTTTCTCACCGTATATAATCCTGTTAGCGGACCGGGGTTATATCAAATGAGAAGCTGGTGGCAGTATACCCAGTCTGAGAAAGAGCTGTTTCACTGGGGCAGTGAAAAGACTCTCTCGGCTTGTTGCCTCTCTGTGCCCGCGTCGACAGGAGGTGTCTGGGTAAAGTATATCAAGTTGACGTTACCTGCTCCTCCAGAAGCTTTGGTAACCAGTGACCATACCGTATCTCGCTAACTCTATATAGTTGACGTCCAGCGGCAGCAAGGTGCGGTATTCGTCACAAAATAAAATGGGGAATAGTGGACATCCTTGTCGTTTTCCATTTGTCAGGGGCAATGGATTTGAGAGCATACCATTTCTCAATATATTGCTCGAGAGATTTTGATATAAGGCTTGGATGCCTCTTAAGATGGGGCTTGAGAAACAAAATTTCTCAAGAGTAGAGAACATACAGTCAGGTCCATAAATATTGGGACATTAACACTATTCTAATGTTTTTGGCTCTATACAGCACCACAATGGATTTGAAATGAAACGAACAAGATGTCAGCTTTAATTTGAGGGTATTTACATCCAAATCAGGTAAACGGTGTAGGAATTACAACAGTTTGCATATGTGCCTCCCACTTGCTAATGGACCAAAAGTAATGGTACAATTGGCTTCTCAGCTGTTCCATGGCCAGGTGTAAAGGTCCAGAGTTCATTTCAAGTGTGCCATTTGCATTTGGAATCTGTTGCTGTCAACTCTCAAGATGAGATCCAATGAGCTGTCACTATCAGTGAAGCAAGTCATCATTAGGCTGAAAAAATAAAATAAAATAAGAGAGATAGCAAAAACATTAGGCGTGGCCAAAACAACAGTTTGGAACATTTTTAAAAAGTAGGAATGCATCGGTGAGCTCAGCACACCAAAAGACCCGGAAGACCATGGAAAGCACCTGCGGTGGATGACCGAAGAATTATTTTCCTGGTAAAGAAAACACCCTTCACAACAGTTGGCCAGATCAAGAATGCTCTTCAGGAGGTAGGAGTATGTGTGTCAAAGTCAACAATCAAACAATCTGTGAATACAGAGGGTTCACCACAAGATGTAAACCATTGGTGAGCCTCAAAAACAGGAAGGCCAGATTAGAGTTTGCCAAACGACCTCTAAAAAAGCCTTCACAGTTCTGGAACAACATCCTATGGACAGATGAGACCAAGATCAACCTGTACCAGAGTCATGGGAAGAGAAGAGTATGGAGATGGAAAGAAACTGCTCATGATCCTAAGCATACTACCTCATTAGTGAAGTATGGTGGTGGTAGTGTCATGGCGTGGGCATGTATGGCTGCCAATGGAACTAGTTCTCTTGTATTTATTGATGCTGTGACTACTGACAAAAGCAGCAGGATGAATTCTGAAGTGTTTCGGGAAATATTATCTGCTCATATTCAGCCAAATGCTTCAGAACTCATTGGACGGCGCATCACAGTGCAGATTGACAATGACCAAAGCATACTGCAAAAGCAACCAAAGAGTTTTTTAAGGGAAAGAAGTGGAATGTTATGCAATGGCCAAGTCAATCACCTGACCTGAATCCGATTGAGCATGCATTTCACTTGCTGAAGACAGAACTGAAGGGAAAATGCCCCAAGAACAAGCAGGAACTGAAGACAGTTGCAGTAGAGGCCTGGCAGATCATCACCAAGGATGAAACCAAGCATCTGGTGATGTCTATGCGTTCCAAACTTCAGGTTGTAATTGACTGCAAAGGATTTGCAACCAAGTATTAAAAAGTGAAAGTTTGATTTATGATTATTATTATGTTCCATTACTTTTAGCCCCTTTACAAGTGGGAGGCACATATGCAAACTGTTGTAATTCCTACACAGTTCACCTGATTTGGATGTAAATACCCTCAAATTAAAGCTGACAGTCTGCAGTTAAAGCACATCTTGTTTGTTTAATTTCAAATCCATTGTCATGATGTATAGAGCCAAAAATGTTACAATTGTGTTGATGTCCCAATATTTATGGACCTGACTGTATGTCCCCAGTGTATTCTATCAAACGCTCTTCTCTGCATCCAATGAAAGGAGCAGAGAAGGCATTTTTTCAATTTTAATCCACTTAAGGATGTTTATAAGTCTGCGGGTACCATCAGAGGCTTGTCTATTAGTGACAAAGCCTACTTGGTCCGGTTTTGCTAAACGGGGGATGATGTTCGATAGTCTTGAAGAGATGATTTTCACGTATAGTTTAATATCCGAATTAATGAGAGATATTCGGCGATAGTTAGTTACCATAGAAGGGATCTTTGTCTTGTTTGGGAATAGTGATTATAGTTATCTGTGTCATTTCTTTAGGGAAATATCTGGTTGATAATGCTTGGTTAAATACTTATTGGAGATTTGGTGTTAGTGATTCTGAAAAACTTTTTATAGTATTCATTAGAGAAGCCGTCGGGACCTGGGGTTTTATTGATTTCTTGTTTAGATAAAGGGGTGTTAAGTATCTCGAGACATTGGGTTTTTGGGTAGTTTTACAGAGTTGAGAAAGTGTTGTGTATCTACTAAGTTTGGTTGTTTGACGGATTGGTCCTCTCTGAGATTATATAATAGTCACTAAAATAGTTTGTAATTAGGGATGAGCGAACTCGAACTGTATAGTTCGGGTTCGTACCGAATTTTGGGGTGTCCGTGACACGGACCCGAACCCGGACATTTTCGTAAAAGTCCGGGTTTGGTGTTCGTCGCTTTCTTGGCGCTTTTGTGACGCTTTCTTGGCGCTTTTTGAAAGGCTGCAAAACAGCCAATCAACAAGCGTCATACTACTTGCCCCAAGAGGCCGTCACAGCCATGCCTACTATTGGCATGGCTGTGATTGGCCAGAGCACCATGTGACCCAGCCTCTATTTAAGCTGGAGTCACATAGCGCCGCCCGTCACTCTGCTCTGATTAGCGTAGGGAGAGGTTGCGGCTGCGACAGTAGGGCGAGATTAGGCAGATTAACTCCTCCAAAGGACTTGATTAATCGATCGATCTGCAGCTGTGCATCATTGAGCTGCTGAAATTCAATTGCTCACTGTTTTTAGGCTGCCCAGACCGTTTGTCAGTCACTTTTTTCTGGGGTGATCGGCGGCCATTTTGTGTCTTGTGCGGTGCTGCGACCAAGTGCATCCAAGCTGCGACCAAGTGCATTTAACCCTCAATGGTGTGGTTGTTTTTTGGCTAAAGCCTACATCAGGGTGAAGCTGTCACACCAAGTGCATTTAACCAGCAATAGTCTGTTTATTTTTTGGCCATATACTACATCAGGGGCAAGCTGCGCCTGTCACCAAGTGCATTTAACCCTCAATGGTGTGGTTGTTTTTTGGCTAAAGCCTACATCAGGGTGAAGCTGTCACACCAAGTGCATTTAACCAGCAATAGTCTGTTAATTTTTTGGCCATATACTAAATCAGGGGCAAGCTGCGCCCGTCACCAAGTGCATTTAACCCTCAGTAGTGTGGTTGGTCAAGCTGTCACACCAAGTGCATTTAACCAGCAATAGTCTGTTCATTTTTTGGCCATATACTACATCAGGGGCAAGCTGCGCCCGTCACCAAGTGCATTTAACCCTCAGTAGTGTGGTTGGTCAAGCTGTCACACAAAGTGCATTTAACCAGCAATAGTGTGGTTATTTTTTGGCCATATCCCAGTCTAATTCTGTCACTAAATCCATACCGGTCACCCAGCGCCTAAATACTAGGCCTCAAATTTATATCCCGCTAAATCTGTCGTTACCGCTGTACTGTTGTGGCTGGGCAAGTTATTTAGTGTCCGTCAAAGCACATTTTTTGTTCTGGGTTGAAATACAATTCCCAATTTAGCAATTTCATAATTTAGTGGTTTCTGCTATATCAGAGCTATTTGAAATCTATCCCTAAAAGGGTATATAATATTCAAGGTGCACATAGGGTCATTCAGAATAGCTTCACACACACGCTACTGTGCATTTCCAAGTCTAATTCTGTTAGTAAATCCATACCGGTCACCCAGCGCCTAAATACTAGGCCTCAAATTTATATCCCGCTAAATCTGTCGTTACCGCTGTACTGTTGTGGCTGGGCAAGTTATTTAGTGTCCGTTAAAGCACATTTTTTGTTCAGGGTTGAAATACAATTCCCAATTTAGCAATTTCATAATTTAGTGGTTTCTGCTATATCAGAGCTATTTGAAATCTATCCCTAAAAGGGTATATAATATTCAAGGTGCACATAGGGTCATTCAGAATAACTTCACACACACGCTACTGTGCATTTCCAAGTCTAATTCTGTCACTAAATCCATACCGGTCACCCAGCGCCTAAATACTAGGCCTCAAATTTATATCCCGCTGAATTTGAATACAATACATTGGGCCAAATAATATTTTTGTTGTTGTGGTGAACCATAACAATGAGGAAAACATCTAGTAAGGGACGCGGACGTGGACATGGTCGTGGTGGTGTTAGTGGACCCTCTGGTGCTGGGAGAGGACGTGGCCGTTCTGCCACATCCACACGTCCTAGTGTACCAACTACCTCAGGTCCCAGTAGCCGCCAGAATTTACAGCGATATATGGTGGGGCCCAATGCCGTTCTAAGGATGGTAAGGCCTGAGCAGGTACAGGCATTAGTCAATTGGGTGGCCGACAGTGGATCCAGCACATTCACATTATCTCCCACCCAGTCTTCTGCAGAAAGCGCACAGATGGCGCCTGAAAACCAACCCCATCAGTCTGTCACATCACCCCCATGCATATCAGGGAAACTGTCTGAGCCTCAAGTTATGCAGCAGTCTCTTATGCTGTTTGAAGACTCTGCTGGCAGGGTTTCCCAAGGGCATCCACCTAGCCCTTCCCCAGCGGTGGAAGACATAGACTGCACTGACTCACAACCACTTATGTTTCCTGATGATGAGGACATGGGAATACCACCTCAGCATGTCTCTGATGATGACGAAACACAGGTGCCAACTGCTGCGTCTTTCTGCAGTGTGCAGACTGAACAGGAGGTCAGGGATCAAGACTGGGTGGAAGACGATGCAGGGGACGATGAGGTCCTAGACCCCACATGGAATGAAGGTCGTGCCACTGACTTTCACAGTTCGGAGGAAGAGGCAGTGGTGAGACCGAGCCAACAGCGTAGCAAAAGAGGGAGCAGTGGGCAAAAGCAGAACACCCGCCGCCAAGAGACTCCGCCTGCTACTGACCGCCGCCATCTGGGACCGAGCACCCCAAAGGCAGCTTCAAGGAGTTCCTTGGCATGGCACTTCTTCAAACAATGTGCTGACGACAAGACCCGAGTGGTTTGCACGCTGTGCCATCAGAGCCTGAAGCGAGGCATTAACGTTCTGAACCTGAGCACAACCTGCATGACCAGGCACCTGCATGCAAAGCATGAACTGCAGTGGAGTAAACACCTTAAAACCAAGGAAGTCACTCAGGCTCCCCCTGCTACCTCTTCTGCTGCTGCCGCCTCGGCCTCTTCTGCTGCTGCCGCCTCGGCCTCTTCCTCCGTCTCTGGAGGAACGTTGGCACCTGCCGCCCAGCAAACAGGGGATGTACCACCAACACCACCACCACCTCCGTCACCAAGCGTCTCAACCATGTCACACGGCAGCGTTCAGCTCTCCATCTCACAAACATTTGAGAGAAAGCGTAAATTCCCACCTAGCCACCCTCGATCCCTGGCCCTGAATGCCAGCATTTCTAAACTACTGGCCTATGAAATGCTGTCATTTAGGCTAGTGGACACAGACAGCTTCAAACAGCTCATGTCGCTTGCTGTCCCACAGTATGTTGTTCCCAGCCGCCACTACTTCTCCAAGAGAGCCGTGCCTTCCCTGCACAACCAAGTATCCGATAAAATCAAGTGTGCACTGCGCAACACCATCTGTAGCAAGGTCCACCTAACCACAGATACGTGGACCAGTAAGCACGGCCAGGGACGCTATATCTCCCTAACTGCACACTGGGTAAATGTAGTGGCAGCTGGGCCCCAGGCGGAGAGCTGTTTGGCGCACGTCCTTCCGCCGCCAAGGATCGCAGGGCAACATTCTTTGCCTCCTGTTGCCACCTCCTCCTTCTCGGCTTCCTCCTCCTCTTATTCCACCTGCTCATCCAGTCAGCCACACACCTTCACCACCAACTTCAGCACAGCCCGGGGTAAACGTCAGCAGGCCATTCTGAAACTCATATGTTTGGGGGACAGGCCCCACACCGCACAGGAGTTGTGGCGGGGTATAGAACAACAGACCGACGAGTGGTTGCTGCCGGTGAGCCTCAAGCCCGGCCTGGTGGTGTGTGATAATGGGCGAAATCTCGTTGCAGCTCTGGGACTAGCCAATTTGACGCACATCCCTTGCTTGGCGCATGTGCTGAATTTGGTGGTGCAGAAGTTCATTCACAACTACCCCGACATGTCAGAGCTGCTGCATAAAGTGCGGGCCGTCTGTTCGCGCTTCCGGCGTTCACATCCTGCTGCTGCTCGCCTGTCTGCGCTACAGCGTAACTTCGGCCTTCCCGCTCACCGCCTCATATGCGACGTGCCCACCAGGTGGAACTCCACCTTGCACATGCTGGACAGACTGTGCAAGCAGCAGCAGGCCATAGTGGAGTTTCAGCTGCAGCACGCACGGGTCAATCGCACTACAGAACAGCACCACTTCACCACCAATGACTGGGCCTCCATGCGAGACCTGTGTGCCCTGTTGCGCTGTTTCGAGTACTCCACCAACATGGCCAGTGGCGATGACGCCGTTATCAGCGTTACAATACCACTTCTATGTCTCCTTGAGAAAACACTTAGGGCGATGATGGAAGAGGAGGTGGCCCAGGAGGAGGAGGAGGAGGAGGAAGAGGGGTCATTTTTAGCACTTTCAGGCCAGTCTCTTCGAAGTGACTCAGAGGGAGGTTTTTGGCAACAGCAGAGGCCAGGTACAAATGTGGCCAGCCAGGGCCCACTACTGGAGGACGAGGAGGACGAGGTGGAGGAGGATGAGGATGAAGCATGGTCACAGCGGGGTGGCACCCAACGCACTGGTGCGTGGCTGGGGGGAAAGGCAGGACGATGACGATACGCCTCCCACAGAGGACAGCTTGTCCTTACCCCTGGGCAGCCTGGCACACATGAGCGACTACATGCTGCAGTGCCTGCGCAACGACAGCAGAGTTGCCCACATTTTAACCTGTGCGGACTACTGGGTTGCCACCCTGCTGGATCCACGCTACAAAAACAATGTGCCCACCTTACTTCCTACACTGGAGCGTGATAGGAAGATGCGCGAGTACAAGCGCACGTTGGTAGACGCGCTACTGAGAGCATTCCCAAATGTCACAGGGGAACAAGTGGAAGCCCAAGGCCAAGGCAGAGGAGGAGCAAGAGGTCGCCAAGGCAGCTGTGTCACGGCCAGCTCCTCTGAGGGCAGGGTTAGCATGGCAGAGATGTGGAAAACTTTTGTCAACACGCCACAGCTAACTGCACCACCACCTGATACGCAACGTGTTAGCAGGAGGCAACATTTCACTAACATGGTGGAACAGTACATGTGCACACCCCTCCATGTACTGACTGATGGTTCGGCCCCATTCAACTTCTGGGTCTCTAAATTGTCCACGTGGCCAGAGCTAGCCTTTTATGCCTTGGAGGTGCTGGCCTGCCCGGCGGCCAGCGTTTTGTCTGAACGTGTATTCAGCACGGCAGGGGGCGTCATTACAGACAAACGCAGCCGCCTGTCTACAGCCAATGTGGACAAACTGACGTTCATAAAAATGAACCAGGCATGGATCCCACAGGACCTGTCCGTCCCTTGTCCAGATTAGACATTAACTACCTCCCCTTAACCATATATTATTGGACTCCAGGGCACTTCCTCATTCAATCCTATTTTTATTTTCATTTTACCATTATATTGCGAGGCTACCCAAAGTTGAATGAACCTCTCCTCTGTCTGGGTGCCAGGGCCTAAATATATGCCAATGGACTGTTCCAATGTTGGGTGACGTGAAGCCTGATTCTCTGCTATGACATGCAGACTAATTCTCTGCTGACATGAAGCCAGATCCTCTGTTACGGTACCTCTCTCCTCTGCCTGGGTGCTGGGCCTAAATATCTGACAATGGACTGTTGCAGTGGTGGCTGACGTGAAGCCTCATTCTCTGCTATGACATGCAGACTAATTCTCTGCTGACATGAAGCCAGATTGTCTGTTACGGGACCTCTCTCCTCTGCCTGGGTGCTGGGCCTAAATTTATGAAAATGGACTCTTACAGTGGTGGGTGACGTGAAGCCTGATTCTCTGCTATGACATGAAGACTGATTCTCTGCTATGACATGAAGACTGATTCTCTGCTGACATGAAGCCAGATTGTCTGTTACGGGACCTCTCTCCTCTGCCTGGGTGCTGGGCCTAAATTTATGAAAATGGACTCTTACAGTGGTGGGTGACGTGAAGCCTGATTCTCTGCTATGACATGAAGACTGATTCTCTGCTGACATGAAGCCAGATTGTCTGTTACGGGACCTCTCTCCTCTGCCTGGGTGCTGGGCCTAAATTTATGAAAATGGACTCTTACAGTGGTGGCTGACGTGAAGCCTGATTCTCTGCTATGACATGCAGACTAATTATCTGCTGACATGAAGCCAGATTGTCTGTTACGGGACCTCTCTCCTCTGCCTGGGTGCCGGGGCCTAAATATCTGAGAATGGACTGTTCCAGTGGTGGGTGACGGGAAGCCAGATTCTCTGCTATGGGACCTCTCTCCAATTGATTTTGGTTAATTTTTATTTATTTAATTTTTATTTTAATTCATTTCCCTATCCACATTTGTTTGCAGGGGATTTACCTACATGTTGCTGCCTTTTGCAGCACTCTAGCCCTTTCCTGGGCTGTTTTACAGCCGTTTTAGTGCCGAAAAGTTCGGGTCCCCATTGACTTCAATGGGGTTCGGGTTCGGGACGAAGTTCGGATCGGGTTCGGATCCCGAACCCGAACATTTTTGGGAAGTTCGGCCGAACTTCTCGAACCTGAACATCCAGGTGTTCGCTCAACTCTATTTGTAATGTGTTGAGAGTTCAGTAGTTTACTCTTGTTTTTGTGTTTATCAGGTGTGCAATTTTGGTTTTAGTTTTCTGATTTTTAACGGGATTTGCCATAAAGGAAGAGGCTTTATTGTTTTGGCTATAGTATTGTAGTTTGAGTTTCGTTATATAATGTTCATAATCGTCTAGTATTATTAAGCGAATCTCGTCTCTCGGTTTTGTTTATATTGGATTGTTATGTGTTATGTATTCTTTTAGTCTTCTCTGTTTCTCTTTCTTGTAATTAGTGCCATATTTTATTAAAAGGCTTCTAATGTATGCCTTATGTGCATTCCATAGTGGAAATCTATTTATTTCGGGGCTATCATTTATTGTAAAATGTTGTTTAATTTACAAACTCGAATAAGAAATCTTCCCCCACTATCTCTAAACATGCTAATCTCTTCAAATGCTATAGTATCTCTGATAGCTATGCTGCCTCCTGCCTTTTCAGAGGATGAGCAAGAGTAATGTGGGGATATTTTTTATGCTTAAATCTAACAGTATCATCAGCTAACAGATGTGTCTCTTGAATACAGACGATGTCCGCACCATTAGATCTTGCTTCTTTCCAAAGGGATATGTGTTTGTATGGGTGATTAAGTCCCTTTACATTTAGTGAGAGAGTCTTAATAGTCATATTGGGTGTGTAGTTGAAGCTAAGGCCCCTTTCACACGGGCGAGTTTTCCACGCGGGTGCAATGCGTGAAGTGAACGCATTGCACCTGCACTGAATCCGGACCCATTCATTTCTATGGGGCTGTGCACATGAGCGGTAATATTCACGCATCACTAGTGCGTTGCGTGAAAATCGCAGCAAGCTCTATTTTGTGCGTTTTTCACGCAACGCAGGCCCCATAGAAGTGAATGGGACTGCGTGAAAATCGCAAGCATCCGCAAGCAAGTGCGGATGCTGTGCGATTTTCACGCACGGTTTCTAAAAGACGATCGGGATGGGGACCCGATCATTATTATTTTCCCTTATAACATGCTCATCACATAGTCTGTCACAAGATCCATCACCATGGTAAAAGATCATGTGATGGACCATTTGATGAGCGCAGTGACGTCATCAAATGTCCTATTCCGCAAAGAAGAAGACAGAAGAGATGCCGGCTGCGCGATCAAGTGGATTAAGGTGAGTTAAAATATTTATTTATTTATTTATTTTAACCCCTCCAGCCCTATTGTACTATGCATTCTGAAAATAATACAATCTACACAACCTTGAACCCAAACCTGAACTTCTGTGAAGAAGTTCGGGTCTTGGTACCACATTCAGTGTTTTATCACGCGCGCGCAAAACGCATTGCACCCGCGCGATAAAAACTGAACAACAGAACGCAATCCTTGTCAAAACTGACTGCAATTGCATACCTACTCACGTGGGTTTGCCGCAATGCATCCCGACCTTCTCTGGACACGCTTGTGCGAAAGAGGCCTAACAGTTTCTCTTTTTCTTCTGTGACAATGCTTAGTGTTGGACATCTGGTCTCTTGAAGAGCCTTTGTTCAGCTGGGTTTTGGGGGATCTGCAAGGGATCTGGCTTTGGTGAGGCCTTGGTGGTTGCAATTATGGTGAGCTGGTTTTTGGATCTAGGTGGATTTAAAACAAAGGGGAAAACAAAAGCGAACAAATAATCCCTATTTGTGTTAGGGAAACAAAGAATGATCTGAATGCGTGGCAGATGCCTGGGGACAGTGATTGTGGACTAGTTTTCACTTCACGTTTTGCATAAGTCCAGGTCTTCTGAGGGTTTGAGATCCATTCTTCTTGCATAGTCGGGATTTCTTTCTTCTTTCTTGTAGTGGTTGTGTCTACGTTGTTAAGTTGTAATTGTTTGAGCAATTTTTGCCCTTCATCTGTATTGTGGATGATGTGGGTTGTTCCTTCTTTTTGTACGATTAACTTAGTAGGAAATCCCCATCTGTAGGGTATCTTATTTTCTCTCAGGCATGAGTTTATTGGATGGAATTTTTTCCTTTCCAGTATAGTTGCTTGTGAAAGGTCTGTGAAAAGAATAACGTGCCTGTATGGATCGGGTAGAGATTGGAGTTTTTTGCCGCAGACATGAATTCTTCTTTGACATGGTAGAAGTGAATACGGGCAAGGACGTCTCTCGACTTGTTTTCTTGGATGTTTTGGGTTTTGGAAGTCTGTGTGCTCTATCAACAGTAAGGTGAGGCTTCTGGTAGCAGGGCCTGCATAAGTTTTTGTAGATATTTAGAAAATTCTCCTGGGGACACTGTCTCAGGGATCCCCCTAAATTTGACAGTGTTTCGCTTAGAGCAGTCTTCTAGGTCTGCTAATTTCGCTTTAATGGCTGTGATGTCGTCTTGTTGGGAGTTATGTGCATCTACTAGGGTATTGTGTGCATTTGCGTATTCCGCCATTTTGTTTTCAATGGGATTTACTCTCTCTCCGAACTCATCTAGGTTTGTGGAAATAGCGTTGCACATTTGTGCTATGTCAGCTTTGATGGAGCACTTTAAAGCCATCAGCATTTCTTTCATCAAATCTACTGTGATGACGTCATTAGAAGTGGGTATATGGGCAAATACTCCCATGGTGTGGGGTGATAGAGAAGTGGACGCACCTACCTCATGTGAAGGGGATTGATTGTTGTCCATCCCTGGTTTTTGCTTGGCTGGACTTCTATTTTTTTTTTAGGTATCTGAGAAAGCTGCATCTTTTTCTTCTTGCAGTATCTCCTGCTGAGTTATATTGAAGCTTTTTGCTCTCTGTATCGATCTTGCAGGTTTGGTGTTTTTAAAACCAGTTGTGGTTGTGTCTCTGCCTGGAGTCTTTTCAGCTTTTGATAAATGTTTTGTACTCCTCCTATCGTCTCTCTCCTCTATAGATGCCGAGGGGGAGCTGCTGCAGCTGGAGGAGCGTGAGGTTTGATGCATGTGCTTCTCCGCTGGGAGGAAGACGTCGGCGAGGTGCTTCGGGGGCTCCCTTCTTCTACTACTCTTCACCATGGTGGGTAACTCTGCTATATTTCACAATTTTGATGTTTTAAAAGGCTGTGTAGATCGCCTGAGGGTGTTGGATCAGCCTCGCTATGCTTGTGAAGTCCCGAGCAAATTCAAACTACGCCCATCTTGCCCGGAGCTCGACCACGCCCCCTATCGCAGATTTTCATGTGTAATATCCACAGCGTACAGTGGCAACAAAGTTGATGAGATTTTATGCTGCAGAAATTCACAGCCATTCCTGCGGCAAAAAGATCGCCTGCAAGACATGCAGTTTTTGCGGGAATATTTTTCACATATCTGAGTCAAAATTCACATCAGACTTTATGCTGCATTTTCTGTCATGTGTGGGTTTATCTTTAGGCCTTTGGGTATGTTCACATGGTTGTATTAGTGCACTAAAAGATTATACGTGGAATCTGTATTAAATAAAATCTATGCATTTCCTGTGCTGTTTTTATTAGATGGTCTGAAGTGGTTTACGGTGAGGATTTTGATGTGGATTTTGCTGCCTTTATAATTTCCCTGTGGAATCCACACAAAGGTTATTTTCAGACTGAGGATTTTGGGCAAGGGTTTCAGCGCAGATTCAGTGCCAAACACTGGGCTGAATCTACACTTGAACCACTTGCCATTGTTTTCAATAGGAGGTTGTACTGCAGTTCATGTGGCAGAGTATTTTTGATGCACGCTTTTCAAGACTGCACCAAGAATGTATAGGTCCATTTTTGTTGCACGTACCCCTCTCAAAGATGCAGCAGGAGCCTGTTCTCCGTTTAGCTCCATTCAATGGAGCTAAACCTAAAACAGGTCTGCATTAAAACCCCCCGGCAAAAACCGCAGCACATCGCAGCTGTTTCGACGCTGACAAAATCCTCCATCTGAACATACCCTAAGAATGAACATGTTGCATTTTTTCTAGTTCAAGTTTCCAAACGAAAAAGGAGAGTAGACTCAACGCAGATTTTGGTGCGTAAAATATGCCAAAATCCATGTGCACAATTGAAGAGTATGTTCAAACATGAAGGATACACTGTGGAGTTTCTGCCGTGGAATTGTGGGAAGGAAATCCACAGCAATTATTATTGTAGCAGAGTGAATATTTTATGAAATCACATCCACTCACTGCAGGAAACATCTCTGCAGAATTCATATGGGATTTGACTTGTGGTGAGGATCCACGGCAAAATCAATGATATAACTACATCTCACATCTGATTTCTCAGCAGAAATTACATGTGGATGTATTAGTAGTGTCACTTAACTCTGAAAAAAAATGTTGATATGGGTGCATTCACACGACCATTGTACGTGGAAAGCCCAAACCATGGACCCAGAAAACACGGGCCCTGGCCATCTGCACTCCGCATCGCAGACTTGACTCCACGATCTGCAAGATGTGGTGTAAGATAGAACATGTCCCTTCCGCGTTCTGTAGGTCTTATGTTTGCTGTCCACAAAATAGAGTCAGCTATTTAACAGTCCCGTGAAAGTACCCTAAAATGTTGATTGATGGAAGTCTGATCGCTGAGACCTACAACAATTGCTAGAACAAGGAGCGAGAAGTGTGTTCTCTCTCCTCACTTTCATTTCCTGCAGTGAGGAGAGAGAGTGCTGTTTGTGAGTACTTCTCTCTCCTTATTCTAGCGATCTGTGGGGTCTCAGCACCCAGATCCCCACCGATAAAAACTTTTGATATACCTCTATAATATTTTTTCAAAGTTCTGGGATACTATGGGTACATCCATGCAGAATGTAATTTCTGCTAAAAAATCGGAAGAAGATGAGTTAGATATGCATTTGTCTTTGATTTGGCTGTAGATCTGCTCTGGATTTCAGTGACACCATAAGTCTGTATGTGTTTCTCACCCCTTCCTATAGTGTTCTTTTGGTGTTTGCCAGGCAGAAATGTGTCAACATACCTTCTCTTTTTACTGTATGAAATAGCATATACGGAGGCATCTAGTTAAAAAAATATACAGTTTGGCCTTATAAGTGATGTTTGCCACTGTATGCCTACACTATGGCTTGTGTCAAAGCCATGCACCCGCTAAGCAGTTAGCTGACAACTCCTTGTCCAGGAATTCAACTGACAAATAAATAAGCAGTAAACGCACATGAGGCAAGGATAAATTGCAAAAAAGAAAGGATTTATTGACCACCATAAAAGCTAGAGAAACACCTTGTAAACTAGTGTCCTTGCATTTGAAGAAACAGGGAGAAGGGGCGGAAGGTATATATTGGCAATGCAGTATAAAACAGGCTGTGTGACGACACCATGTTTTTTCTGGGTTGCTTTGATTCAGGCTCAGCGGACTCTTGTGGTAGCTGTAAGGAGAAGACGGAGGGTTGTCATTCTTCATTATACACAGTCACAGTTTAGATTTTATTGTACACATACTGAGACCCAATTTTTGGCTTCCTCCAAGGAGCAAACATGGGCAATACGGTTCTTGGAGAGTAGGGGTGTATAGTACCATGACCTAATACAGTGCAGGCTTCATTTTTATTTTTTTTGCTTTAGAATGTCTGCTACTGCATGGGCACCCCTATCATAGCTGCTCAATATTAAACACAGAGCCTTTATGTGAAAAATCTTTGTGCTATGTATTCTAACCTTACCTTTTCTCATATAAAAAAAGAAAGTTTAGACTGGACTAAGGGGGTTTTCTGCTTCCAGGAACTTTACCACTCCTGTCCAGGGTCTGTGTGCCGTATTGCAACTCAACAACACAGCCCATGGACAAAAGTGGTGCTGTTCCTAGGGAAATTCCCTGACCAATTTTTTTATTTTTATTTAGACTGCCCCCACCTTGTTAGATATAAAGTGTAAAGATATTTACATGTAGTGGTAGTGCTTGTAGTTGAGGAATATCCACCAGTTACAGGAATCCTGGAAAACAGACATATAGTTACCATAATGTATATGTAAAATATATAAAATCGTTAGAGTTTCGGAGACTACAAGGTCAGTCTGGCCATACACATGCAATGAGCCCAGATCTATCACTCTTGATATCTTCATTCACATACCTACTTGGTTCTTCTGAGCAAGAATATGTTCTAAGTTCGAAGAGGCAATGGATCATCTCGCAGACAACAAGAGGATAGGACAGCTGAAATCCAACATGCCCTCTTCTGGTCTCCCAGACATGTGCCCCAGGGAGGACCCCCATACACATTAGATGATTGGCCCGTTCAGCCAAAATTGGTGGGTTCGACATACACTTAAAGTATATGGCCAGGTTAAGGTGTATGGGATATCTTCATAGATAGGAAATTGCTTGATGAGGATTGGTTGGTGATCAGGCAGAAGAGCATAAGTTCAAATGGAATGGCTAAAATTATCAGAAGAGGCCAAAATTGCCCTTCCTGCTCTATTGCCTTATAGATTGCTATTGTTAGTTTTAGTTGTGCATTTACTGTAGCTAGTTCTATTATATATGTATCCAACCAGTTAGTTACTGGCATAATGGTAGCATCTCTCTGTATCTAAATTGAAGTAAAGAAACTATAATGTAGTATTATTATGCACATATGACCATGCACTGACTGTGGCCTTCTGATGAGTGGTGCCCCATGTTTTCAATGCAGACCCCAAATATGGTGGCCAGTATATAATATAAGATCAATGACTTGCAAATAGCAGAAAATAATTGTTCCTGCAGGACTCACTTGCCGTCTTGTGAATCCAGCAGCTCTCTGTATTTGGCAATCTCTTGTTCCAGGCGGGTCTTCACATCTAATAGCATCTTGTATTCACTGCTCTGAAGTTCCAGCTGGCTCCTGATCTCTTGAAGCTCACACTGGACCTTGGCTATGACTTCCTGGAGTTGTGACAACTGTGCGCAGTAGCGTCCTTCTGTTTCTGCCAAGGAGGACTCTAGAGCTGCTTTCTGCATGAGAAAGACGGTTTATTATGGGAATTCCAGGCAATCAGAATACAGTTTTATAATGGCAATGCCTTTTGAGGATCACATTGTATACATTAACCAGTACAGTGTTCTTAAATGGTCTAATTGTAGAATATGGAGTCTCTGCTGCTTCCATTTATGATTAAACAGTAACTTTCCAGACCAGGCATAAGTCTGGCCATTAAATAGCTGTCGGAGGAACAAGTGTTCTTTCCTGACTACCTTGATCTACAGCAAAAATAGCGTGGGACTGCATTATCCTGAACAATCTATCGCAAATACCTTATACACATGCAAGCACAGGGAGGTAAGCCATTGCCAAACACTTCCTATGAACAAAAGGATCAAGCGTTAAAAAGCCCCTGTACAGATTAGATTGTCAGCCTGTTGGCAGGTTTGGCCAATGTACATCTATTGTGTATAGCTAGTTTAGCCCTTAATAGAAATATTCAATTTTCTGACATTGATTCTAATCTTTGCCCATCCCCCCAAGTCAAGGAAGTCTTCCCTTTTCCAAGAGACTCCTGGACATTTTGGGAGAGTTGTGCAGAATGATAGTTTAGAATCTATCCCACCTTCCTTTCTTACCTCCAGGCTATACAAATTACCCTCCACCATTTCTGCAACCTGTCTTTTGACCTCTTCTATTTTTATGTTTTTGTAGATTAAGTCTGCCTTTCACATCTATATCTTAACAGTTAATCGCCAGCCCATGATAAATAATATATGAAGGGGTTGTCCCATTACAACAATGTATTCCCTATTATTCACAATGTCTGGTCAGCGGGGGTCCACCTGCTCAGGCTCCTGCCATTTACTAGAGCAGCACACGTGTTCTCGCATTTGAATAAAGTGGCGGACATGTGTAACACCCCAGAGCGGTGTTACCACTTCTGCACATTGCTACTGTTTTTTTCTGGTCTAACAAAATCATCTTATGTATTGTTGTCCAGGTCCTATACACTGTACATTCCTAGTCTGTTTGCAACTATTATGTTCATATCATGGGCCTGTTTCACCAGCAGGCGGCAGCAAACACAGCAGAGCAGTACTTAGATAGAATGGAACTTACCATTCTATTCTAACCCACTCTGGAGAGAAGTGGGCTTGTCCTACTTCCTGCAGGAAGGGTGGGGACCAGTTAGTCTAGCTTATCGATAGACAGGGGAACAGTGTACAGGGGCACGTCACTGCTGTACGTGCCCATGCCAGCCAGAGCACCTTAAGCTCTGCTGGCCATGCCCACGCCAGCCAGAACACCTTAAGCTCTGCTGGCCATGGAGACCAAAGCTTGAAGCCTTCAGGAGCCAGGAGGAAAGTTTCCTGGCGTAACCTAAAGTCACACTACAGAGAAGTGCAGCATACAGAAGAAGCTGAGGTTATACAGCCAGCCTGTCAGTACAGCAGAGTCAGAGAGAAACAGAGACATAGCAGAGTTTGCCTGCCAGTTTGATGCTAAAGCCTGCTGGAACCAAGACAAAGCCTGAAACTGGAGAAACGTTTATTAAGTAAAGCTGCCATTGAACTTCATCTCAAGGTCTGGACTCAAGTTATTTCTTCAAATACCTCAATAATTCTCCCTATTTATTGCTTAGGAGCCAAAGCCTGGGGTCCAGCCATATCCAGGTAGGAGCACCGTGACACACATAAAGAGACTATTTAGGCCGCACAGTACCGCTCTGCATTTCCTACACCTGGGATGTGATAAATTAGGGCCCTGGGGGTAGGCCGCACGTTGCACAAGCTACTGCTCTATTCATCTCTATGAGTCTGCCAGGGATAACTAGGAAGCTATCTCCAGCAGTCCCACATTATCCATGGAGTGGCAGCATGTCTGCTTTCTATGTTAAATATTACAGAAGCATAAGAACTCCTGGGCCCCAATTCAAAATCTATAATAGTACCCTCAACCTACCACGTGTTTTTTTTTTTATAATAAAGGTGTCTTATGTGGCAGAAGGGGCCATTAAACATTTTCAGGTTCCAGGACCTAGAGTGAACGCTACCTCTGCACCTCTATTGGTGTATTTTACCATTAGTAGGCATGGGCTGTATTCATGTCTTTACCATAGTCAATTGTACCTATGGCTCTGTTCACTTACCATACTGAGTTGAGACTGCAACTCTATCTCCAGACTCTGTAGAGTGTGTTTGAGGTTTGTGATTTCTGATTTAGAGGTTTGGACTTCTTGACTTCCAGTGACAACTTGTACTTGCAGTTCCTTGGTCTAAAACATACAATAACGTGAAAGAAATTTATTAGTGACCTGACAGCTATGGGATAAACATAGAGATTCCAATAAAATATTTTAAAAAGTTGCTGCCTGCAGAGAACAAAAAGCAAGATATACAACTGCTATGGGATTAAAGTGATTATTCTTCAATTTAGGGCCCTTTTAAACAGGGCAATAATAGGCTGAACCAGAGTTCAAAAGAACTTTCATTCCCAATCAATTGGCCCTTGTAACAGGGCAGCAATCAGCCAACAACTATTCTGTCGGCTATTCGCATGTTTTACGTGAGCCTTAAAATCATAGTTTTCAGCAGCACATCTCTCTCTGGTTAAACAGGTAATATGCAAACAAAATGAAGACCAAAAAATGATAGTAGTCCCCATACAGTTTGGACCAGGCCATGTAAAAGCCCTTTAAACCAGTTCACCATGCAATTCAGATTGGCTTTACAGTTCTCCAAACTCACCTGGGCCAGGAACCTTTCTTCAGCTTCTTTTTGATATTTGTTAGCCAATTTTTCATAATCAGCTCTCATGTCAGCCAGGATCTTGCTCAGATCAATACCAGGAGCAGCGTTCATCTCCACATTGACATTTCCACTGACTTGGCCTTGCAGTCCTTTCATCTCCTATAACATAATTCCGTAAATTCCATAATTTGGTCTACTGGAATTCATAATCATTTACAAAAGTCTTTATCTCACCTCCTCATGGTTCTTCTTCAGGTAGGCCAGTTCTTCAGTTAAGCTTTCAATCTGGTTCTCAAGGTCAGCCTTGGATAAGGTGAGTTCATCGAGAACCCTGCGGAGACCATTGATATCAGCGTCCACGCTCTGGCGGAGAGCCAGCTCGTTCTCATACCTGCAAACAAACATGCATTTTAGAGACTGAGTACAGATATATGTAACTACTACTAGTTTTCTACTATATCAGAAAAAAGCTAAGAACTTAAGATGTCTGACACTGCTGAATCCAAACCCCTGATTGTGTGAAATTTTGGAACTTTGCTATTGAGCCCCATATACTTTGAACCCAAAGCTATCTACATTGGTAAGGAATACATGACCAATACTTACTTGATCCTGAAGTCATCAATAGTAAGTCTTGTGTTATCGATGGCCAAGATCACTTTGTTATTATCAATATGGGCAGCAAGGATCTGTGGAGTTATCATACAATAATTTTGAGACTACTTCTATCATTTAGTTATGCTACCTATATTGTATCACTGGTGTAACATTGTTAAGGTTGTAAATGAAATAAATAAGAGCATGACTTAAATGCATGTGGTTACGTTAGAAGACATCTTTTCAGCAGGCAGCATACCCATACCTGACACAATCAGATATGTTATCATTTATAACAGTCTCTTGAAAGCCTTATATGATTATTCCTGGGTTATGCTGGTAATTTTTAATAGGACAACCAACAAATATATATTCCATAATTGCATGCAATGGAAGCAGTAATAAATATGTGTTTCAAAAACAGATAAACAGTAAAATCACAGGTATGTTATGATTTTTCTTGGAAACATTAAATTCTCAGGGTGCTAGTTTATCCTGTAGATTGCCTGTAACTGCTATACTGCCTTTAGGAAATGTTTAATCGGTTGTCACATGATCGGTCTGATTTTGTGCTACATTTGTCAGAAAGCCTGAAGCCTGGTCTAATATTTCATGATATTTACTGATACATTTAGTATGTATTTAAAGAACATGTAACCCTTGGTACCTAGGATACATAACGTAACTATGCTGGGTGAGTACATGGAAGCTGTAGACAAATCATAGTTAAAAGTTCTTTCATTCAGGTCAAAGGTTCAGTACCCTAGCCCTCTATCTAAATAACCTGGTCAAGTTAAGACAGTCTTTTTATCGACCCCTGGGCATCAAGAACCTAGGAAAGATACTCCATAAGCCTGCCCCAGCTACATCCTTATACATTTACCCTCAGATCTTTTGTTCTCTCCTAATCAAAGAAGTGTTAAGATAACTCTCTAACAATGTAAGTAACAACCCTGTTGCTCTTATTGGACCCAGAGAGACCAGGAATCTAGCCCCATCCCCTTGACTTAGTGTTGTGAACTTGCAAGGTCTCCACCTTTTCTCAAACATTGTAACTCAAGAAACCCAGTAAGGATCATATTGATCTACGGGTCACTGAAGCTCTATGAGATTGCTGGTGTGAAAAAGGACAACAGTCCAATTTTCAGTTTGAGTTGAATTTGAGATGTACAATGCTCTCACAACGCATTGCAGCAAGGTGTGTTTGATACCGATCCCCTCAAGGCATGGTTTCCCAATAGAGTCTTATTACTCTTAGAAGGTACAAAATCTTGTCTGCCAAATTAGTCTGTGTTTCATCTTGTTGCAGACTGTCTGTAGCTAATATCTACAGAGGTGTGAACTCTTGTTTATATCCTATTAATATTAACAGTTTAGGCAGTATTTGAACTTCATTCCTGTTATATACTTGTAGCATTGACACATTGCTCATGATACCAGGGATACCTGCTGTGTAGGTGATGCACAATTACTTAATCTGCAGTTACCCATATTCAGGAGGCTAAATGTAGCCCAAGGCTGACAAAGTGTAGAATGTATAGTGTGAAGTTGGTTATCTGGATATAATTAATACATTGTACATAAAGCAGAAAATACAACTGTGTAACGGCTACAAGGACCAGATATTTTGAATTGAACTGGAGCCTTACCTTAGCACGAAGATCTTCAATTATCTTATAGTATTGGCTATAGTCTGCTTCCTTTTTAATGGGACTCTGCTTATCATACCATTCCCGAATCTTCTTCTCTAGTTCTGCATTAGAATCTTCCAAGGCGCGCACTTTGTCCAGATAGTTTGACAAACGGTCATTTAGGTTCTGCATTGTCATCTTCTCATTGCCGGAAAGAAGACCGTCTCCAAATCCACCTTGGTTAAAGCCACCGCCAAAGCCAGCTCCACCACCAAAGCCAGCACCACCACCGAAGCCAGCACCACCACCGAAGCCAGCACCACCACCATAGCCAGCACCACCACCAAAGCCAGCACCACCACCATAGCCAGAACCACCACTAAAGCCAACTCCGCTACCAAACCCAGCATCTGCAGCACCACCATAGCCACCATCAAAACCAGAACCTAAGTTGCCAGCACCAAAATCTGTACCCTGGTAGCAACCTGCATTTCCACCAAACTTTCCCCCTGCTGCACTGGAACCATATTTAGAAAAAGAAACAGAATTCCTTGAGCCAACTCCCCTTCCACCGGCTACAGACCCAGTTGATGCCCTGTAAGAAGTTGATGAAGAATGATAAGCCATGTCTACAAGTTGCAGATGATCTCAAACCAATATATTAGTCACTAATACAGCCTGTTCTAGTGCTGCAGGAGTATGTCCTGCACCCCACTAGTCTCCTTATAAATACTTTTCAATGGGTGTTACCTTTCAGAACCTAATTATTAGTCATTACGTGTCTGCCAGAAGTGAAATACTTGCCAATAATGAATTGATTACACTCATGTTTTTTTCTGCATTATTTTCCTTCTTGGATACAGTTGACACATAACTTTCACAGTTGATGTTTTTTTCTATTGTTTATCTTCACAAACCTATAATTTAGGCAGGGTGTATTCATGTAGGTACATATCACGCAATTACATCTCATTGAACTTTTTAGAAGGATCAGTCCACCCACATCACTGATTCAGTGCAGAATACCTGCAGTATGTGTCTAAAGTGTAGGTGCACTTCTAATGGACTTATATACATGGACAAGATTGTCACCTATGCATTAAAAATTTTAATTGTAAAGGGCTTAAGGGAAGTTAAATAGCCTACCATTGCCCTGAAAATTCAACAGCAAAATTCAGTTCTGAGTTAATGATGGGGAGAGGGGCAGGATATTCATCACTGCAAGAGCAGAAAGAGATTACAAACAGTACCTATCTTTCTGTGGTGGACTTCACACGTATGTTCATTACATAATCAGCCTATTGAGTTTAATCACCATATATTGCTTTATTTTTGCTGCGGGGGTGGTAAAGGGGAATTGAACAGTTGCTGCCAGGTTCCCCTGCAGAGTACAGCTAATCATTGGGGTCCAAGCAATAGCATTTCATTAGGAGACCCTTCTAACAAAGGGAAACTAAACTGAGGGAAACCATTTTGGTGCCAAATGAAATAACATACTTTCCTTGAGTGCAAAGCTGAAGAATTTGCCTAGATTCAATTATATTGCTGAGAAATACCAGCCCGTCTTATGTTTCATTTTCTACACCTGTTTTAGGAGTAGAAAATTATCTAAATCTACGCCAGCTAGAGAGCTGGCATAGATTTAGTCTGGCGGTAGGTGCGCCTAAGTTATGTAGAGGCCATCACAGAGTTATTAAGACCGGCGTCTAAATAAATGACTCCATAAGTGTCCACACGGGACTTGGCCAGCTTATGCTGGCCATACTCATTAGATGTATCTCAGATAAGGATCAAGCAGGTTGGATTTCAATTCCCTAATGCTTTTGTTCTTTAGGAGAGTTATTCAGTGATTCTGAGAACTGTATATACTGATTTGAGAAATAAGATGACCTTCATAAGGAAAGTTTGAGGCATGGGACGTTTCTCAAAATCATGTACATAGCAGAACCATACTCTTTATTCAACATATCCAATGTGTGGCATTCGGAAGGGGCACAGCTACAACTTTCTGCATCCACATCTGAAGAGCCACTGGAGGGAGACCTCCACATATACACCATACATGGCTGCTTTAAAAACTTCCAGCTGTACTATAATGGATTTTCCTGATTTTTTTTTTAGCTGGCTAAGGGACAACAGCAGGGAACTTCAGGGAAGGGTATGTACTGATCTCGAATCTAGTCTTGAAATTCTTCAGTTATATTCGGATTATAAGAGTGAACAAGACTTACAGTCTCGTATTTGCCTCCTGGCTGTTACTAAGCACTATAATCAGATAATGTCCTTCTTTCATCTCCTCTAACATTGCATACTTCATAAATGAATGGATGCACATGGATAATGTGCAGTGAAAGCTCTGGTTTTCCTATTGACTTAGATATGGAAAAATGTAATATTGCAGAACAGCTGGAACCTGGAAAGACAATGCAGAAAAAAAGAAAACGTTAAGGTGACCATGTACACTGATGAATGATCATTTCATAGGAATGACCAGATCTTTTTTGTCCACAAAGTACCTTTCTTTGAGTGATAAATCTTTCATCCAACATGGAAAAGAAGACTCACCTGTGCCTGTCTGTGGTCTCACCGCTGTTCCATTTCCAGTCGCTTCTGGTCCATGCAGGACCGATAAGCGGCTGGGTCCTGTGACCACTGCGGCCAATCACAAGCCTTACAACAAAAATATTTCGAGGGAGACACAGCTCCACTTACAAATTTACTTTTATTAGATCCAATCAGTGGCGGTGCCGGTAGTGTTGAACCCTAGCCCGTCGAGTTCCAAGAGATCATAAGATGGAGAGAAGACCGCGGCACTCAATGTCTTCACAGTATGCAGGGGTAATTATAACTTTGGCTCATATTACTACTGTGGAGGCAGTGTGAGAGAATTAATATGTGCAGGCAGTGTGGGGCATATTACTACTGTCAGGCAGTGAGGAGGGAAGTTACTATTGTGGGGGCAGTGAGGGAGGAAGTTATTATGTTGGGGCCGTGTAGGGAAAATTACTACTGTGGGGGCAGTATGAGTGGAAATGACTATTGGGAGGCACTGTAGAGGCATTTCTATTGCAGGGACATATTAGGGGACATTATTTTTGGGGACACTATACAGGCATTATTACCTGGAGCACAATCTACAGTTTTATTATTATTACTGGGGGCACTCTATGGAGCATTTATAATAGCTGTAGACACTATAGGGACATTTTTTCTACTGGGGTCACTATTTGTTTTAGCAGTATAGTGCCTGGGGCATTGAGGAGCACAATGGGCACAGTATTGTAAGTGGCAGCAGGCTGACCAGGATGGGGAGGTTGATGGAAAAATTGACAAATCTAATTTGTCTGTGTAACAAACTATGTAGAGACGAAATGCGGCTGAAAGAATTTGTCATGGTGGTCTGGGTCAAATGGAGGAGAAGAGGAAAGAGTAGGTCTACATAACAGAAGATGTCACTGGTAGTGATGAGCGGGAGGTGCCATATTCGATTTCGCGATATTTCGCGAATATTCAAATGAATATTCGTGTTATATTCGTCGAAATCGAATATTCGTAATTATTCCAATTATCGCGAATAATATGCGATTTATTTTTCGCGTATTGCGATTATTTATCTTGATAGTATAAGGCAATGTTCCTATGCTAATTGACTATGGCTAGGCTAATATGTGTATTTTACGAAATTTTGTGATATTGCTCTAACTTCGTCTCTTAGAATATTACGAATATTCTAAAAGACGAAGTTAGAGCAATATTACGAAATTTCGTAAAATACACATATAGATTGTAATTTAGCTAATATAGTGCTATAATCCTTTTTTTTTTCCTCTAACTTTTTTTTTGCCTCTTCTGAACTTAAGTTTTGTAAAATATGTACACTATTAAAAAATATTACTATAGCAGTATATTAGCTTAAATACAATCTATGTGTATTTTACGAAATTTCGTAATATTGCTCTAACTTCGTCTTTTAGAAATTTCGTAATATTGCTCTAACTTCGTCTTTTAGAATATTGCGAATATTCTAAAAGACGAAGTTAGAGCAATATTAACCCCTTAAGGACCAGGCTCATTTTCACCTTCAGGACCAGGCCATTTTTTGCAAACCTGACCAGTGTCACTTTAAGTGCTCATAACTTTAAAACGCTTCGACTTACCCAGGCCGTTCTGAGATTGTTTTTTCGTCACATATTGTACTTCATGACACTGCTAAAATTGGGTCAAAAAAGTTAATTTTTTTGCATAAAAAAAATACATTTTTTACCAAAAATTTTGAAAAATTAGCAAATTTCAAAGTTTCAGTTTCTCTACTTCTGTAATACATAGTAATACCCCCAAAAATTGTGATGACTTTACATTCCCCATATGTCTACTTCATGTTTGTAGCATTTTGGGAATGATATTTTATTTTTTGGGGATGTTACAAGGCTTAGAAGTTTAGAAGCAAATTTTGAAATTTTTGAGAAATCTTCAAAATCCCACTTTTTATGGACCAGTTCAGGTTTGCAGTCATATTGTGAGGCTTAGATAATAGAAACCTCCCGAAAATGACCCCATT
The DNA here is from genome assembly GCF_014858855.1 of Bufo gargarizans. Classification (NCBI taxonomy): domain Eukaryota; kingdom Metazoa; phylum Chordata; class Amphibia; order Anura; family Bufonidae; genus Bufo; species Bufo gargarizans. The sequence goes on from NC_058085.1 coordinate 125,837,738, forward strand.
CTAGAAACTACACCCCTCAAGGTATTCAAAACTGTTTTTTCAAACTTTATTAACCCTTTAGGTCTTCCACAAGAGTTGATGGCAGATGGAGAAACAATTTAGAAATTTCTATTTTTTGGAAAATTTTCCAATATAATCAATTTTTTCCAGGAGTAAAACAAGGGTTAACTGCCAAACAACACTCAAAATGGGTTGCCCTGATTCTGTAGTTTGCAGAAACACCCCATATGTGGTCGTAAACTACTGTTTGGCCGAACGGTAGCACATAGAAGGAGGGGAACACCATATGGGTTTTGGAAGGCAGATTTTGCAGGACTGGTTTTGTTTATACCATGTCCCATTTGAAGCCCCCTGTTGCACCCCTAGAATAGAAATTTCAAAAAAGTGACTCCATCTAAGAAAGTACACCCCTCAAGGTATTCAAAACTGGGTTTACAAACTTTGTTAACCCTTTAGGTGTTCCACAAGAGTTAATGGCAGATGGAGAAACAATTTAGAAATTTCTATTTTTTGGAAAATTTTCCAATATAATCAATTTTTTCCAGGAGTAAAACAAGGGTTAACTGCCAAACAACACTCAAAATGGGTTGCCCTGATTCTGTAGTTTACAGAAACACCCCATATGTGGTCGTAAACTACTATTTGGCCGAACGGGAGCACATAGAAGGAGGGGAACACCATATGGGTTTTGGAAGGCAGATTTTGCTGGACTGGTTTTGTTTATACCATGTCCCATTTGAAGCCCCCTGTTGCACCCCTAGAATAGAAATTTCGAAAAAGTGACTCCATCTAAAAAGTACACCCCTCAAGGTATTCAAAACTGGGTTTACAAACTTTGTTAACCCTTTAGGTGTTCCACAAGAGTTAATGGCAGATGGAGAAACAATTTTGAAATTTCTATTTTTTGGAAAATTTTCCAATATAATCAGTTTTTTCCAGGAGTAAAACAAGGGTTAACTGCCAAACAAAACTCAAAATGGGTTGCCCTGATTCTGTAGTTTGCAAAAACACCCCAAATGTGGTCGTAAACTACTGTTTGGCTAAACGGCAGGACATAGAAGAAGGGGAACGCCATACGGTTTTTGGAAGGCAGATTTTGCTGGACTGGTTTATTTACACCATGTACCCTTTCAAGCCCCCTGATGCACCCCTAGAGTAGAAACTCCATAAAAGTGACCCCATCTAGGAAACTACGGGATAAGGTGGTTGTTGTTTTGGGACAATTTTTGGGGTAAATTAGATTTTTGGTTGCTCTATATTACTCTTTTTTGAGGCAATGTAACAAAAAAATTTAATTCTAAAATTGTTTCTACATTCGCTATTTAGTTTTGTGGAACACCTAAAGGGTTAACATAGTTTGTAAAGTATTTTTTGAATACCTTGAGGGGTGTAGTTTCTTAGATGGGGTCACTTTTTTGGAGTTTCTAGTCTAGGCTACATCAGGGGGGGCTTCTAATGGGACATGGTGTAAAAAAAAAAAACTGTCCATCAAAATCTGCCTTCCAGAAACCGTATGGAGTTCCCTTCGTTCTATGCCCTGCCGTGCGGCTATATAGCCATTTACGACCACATATGGGGTGTTTCTGCAAACTACAGAATTGGGGCAATAAATGTTTAGTTTTGTTTGGCTGTTAACCCTTGCTTTATTACCGGCAAAATGGATTTAAATTTAAATTTTGCCCAAAAATAGGTGTTTTGGCACCGTTTTTATTTTATATTTTTAACACCGTTCATCCGAGGCGTTTGGTAAAAAGTTATTTTTATAGCGACGACTTTTACGCACGCGACGATGCCCAATATGTATGGCTCTCAGACTTTGGAGACACTAAGCAGGCATCCTAAAACTGCGGCCCTCCAGATGTTGTAAAACTACAATTCCCACCATGCCCTGATGATGGCTGTAGGTTGTCTGGGCATGCTGGGAGTTATAGTTTTACAACATCTGGAGGGCCGCAGTTTGAGGATGCCTGCACTAAAACTAATATTTTTTGGGGAAAGAAAAATTGTTTTCGTGTCTCCAAAGTCTGAGAGCCATAGTGTTTTATGTTCTCTAGTGAACTGTTGGGGATTATAAAAATTTAGTACTCCATGGAAGTGTGATACTCCCTGAAGCAATCGATAATGCAGAGGCCCGGATGATCGGGGCACGTGTCACATTGAGTTGTGGTGTCCTTCCGTATCCCCCTCTTGTGACACACTCTGCACTTTTTTTGGGTTCGTCCCTTCTTTCCAGTATGGGGGACCACACCTGAAAAGTGTTGGCCAGGGACGATCCGGGCGCCTCCAGTTCCCGAGGTACTCCGGCCTGCTCTTTCCCGGTCCGAAAAGATCAGGTCTTTGAGGACTGCCTCATAGAATTGGAGGAATGTCCCTGTGCTGCCAGCGCTTCGGGATAGTACAAAAGAGTTGTACATGGCAACCTGCACCATGTAGACCGCAACTTTTTTGTACCATGATCAGAGAGATCAACTCCTCCCATATACCGATTGTAGTCGACGATACAATCGGGCTTGAGGACCGTTGCCGCGGTACCTCGCACAGGGACTGGGGTGGTGCTGTTACCGTGGATTGTGGACAGCATAAGGACATCCCCCTTGTCCTTATACCTGACCAGCAATAGGTTTCCACTGGTAAGTGCACGGGTCTCACCCCTGGGGATAGGTACCTGGAGGGGGTAGGCAGGGAGGCCGCGTTGATTTTTCCGCACGGTCCCACAAGCGAACGTGGATCTGGCGGCAAGGGACCTGAACAAGGGAATGCTGGTATAAAAGTTGTCCACGTACAAGTGGTAACCCTTATCCAGCAGTGGGTACATAAGGTCCCACACGAGTTTCCCGGTAACACCCAGAGTGGGGGGACATTCTGGTGGTTGAATCCGGGAATCTCGCCCCTCGTACACACGAAATTTGTAAGTGTACCCTGAGGTACTCTCACAAATTTTGTATAGCTTCACGCCATACCTCGCCCGCTTTGTGGGAATGTATTGGCGGAAACTGAGTCTCCCCTTGAACGCAACGAGAGACTCATCAACCGCGACCTCCCTTCCAGGTACGTAGGCCTGCTGAAATGTGGCCCCAAAGTGATCGATGACCGGCCGTATCTTGTACAGCCGGTCATAGGCAGGATCACCTCGGGGTGGACATGCTGCATTATCGGAATAATGCAGACATTTCCGGATGGCCTCAAACCGGTGACGTGTCATGACCATACTGTACAGTGGGGTCTGGTACAGGACGTCCCCACTCCAGTATTGCCTGACACTGGGTTTTTGGACTAGACCCATATGCAGCACGAGGCCCCAAAATGTCCTCATCTCGGCTGCACTGACCGGCGTCCAGCCACCGGGTCTAGCCAAAACTGAGCCTGGGTTTTGAGCGACGAACTGTTGGGCGTACAGATTCGTCTGCTCCACCATCAAATTCACCAGTGGGTTACTGAAAAAAAAACTTAAAAAGTCTATTTCAGTAAACCCCACTGTGGGAATCTGGATTCCAGGATTGCCAGCGAAATCCGGAATCTCAGGCTCAAAGTCCACTGGGGGACACCAGCTAAGTTCATCGGCAGGGGGCTCCGGTGAACTTATTTGGTGGGCCGGGAAACCAGTACGAACCCCAGGGCGGCTCGTACTAGGGTGGGCCACAGGATCCCTAGCATGTGTGGCCCCTGGCTCCGCCTGGCGGCGTCTCCGCTGCCTTGGTGGCTCATCGTCATCCGATGATGATGAGGAGGATGCGGATGACAAAAGGAACGTGGGGTCATCCTCATCCTCACTGGGGCTCTCAGAGTCGGAGGCAATCTGGGCATATGCCTCCTCGGCCGAGAACACCCGGCGGGCCATGGGTGTGTGTGTGTGCGTGTGTATGTGCGTGCGTGTAAACCTTTATTCTATGTGCGTGTGTGTGGGGGCACGGGTGTTCACGTACTAAAAAGTCCAGGCAAAAAAAATGGGCAAGTGTTAGGAAAAAAAAAAAAAAAAAAAGTTCAAACTTGCTGATCAGCGGTTCAACGCTGATCAGCGGTCGGTGGGGTGGTGTGGCGGGCGATGCGCTAACAGTGGACGGACGCTAAAAAGTGCCGGCCAGTCAGCGCACGCAGAAAAAAAAAAAAAAAGTGGTGGTGGGGGAAGGGTCTGGTGGTGGGGGGAGGGGGTTGGTGGGTAGGGGGGGGGGGCTGGTGGTGGTGGGGGGGCTGGTGGTGGGGGGATGCGGGGGGGGCAAGTGGCAGGGGGGGTCTGGGGTCTGAAAGTTGAAAAAAAAAAGTTTGGAATAAATGTGTTTTTTTTTTTGTTTTTTTTTTTCTAACTTTTCCCTTCTATCCCTGCCTAAAGGTGCCTCTCCCTCACTGACCCTAACCTACCTGGGTGGCGATGGGTGCAGGAGGGTGATGGATGCCGATTTAGGGGGACACAGGAGCTGGTGCTGGACGATGCTGCACGGTCAGGGTGTTGGACAGGAAGAGGAGGGGAGAGAGGAGCGCAGGAAGTTTGAATCTCGCGCCTCTCTCCCCTGCACCAATCAGCACACTGGACAGCGGCGTTCAGCACCAGGGCCAGCTCCGCCTCTGCAAATCCTCGGACTGCGATTGGTGGTGTAAAATTACGCCACCGATCGCAGTCTTTTTCCGGTTCATCGGGTCACAGGACACCCGAATGGACCGGAAACGCAGAAAACCGCAGGTCTGAATTGACCTGCGGTTTTCTGCGATCGCCGATACGGGGGGGTCCAATGACCCCCCCCTGCGTTGTTACGGGATGCCGGCTGAATGATTTCAGCCGAAATCCCGTTTCGATTAACCCCCGCGGCGCCGGAATTCAGATTTTATGTCAGGACGTACCGGTACGTCCTCGGTCCTTTAGGACTCGGGAAATAGGGCGTACCGGTACGTCCTCGGTCCTTAAGGGGTTAAGAACATTTGTAAAAGTCGAAATTGCGATGCGAGTAATATAACACGAAATAATCGCATGAAGATTTCAACTTAGCACTGCTATATTCCATATTCTAGCCTAATATGGAATATAGCAGTGCTAACTTAGCACAGCTATATTCCATATTAGGCTAGAATATGGAATATAGCAGTGCTAAATTGAAATCTTCATGCGATTATTTCGTGTTATATTACTCGCATCGCAATTTTGACTTTTGCGAAATTTCGTAAAATACACATATAGATTAGATTGTAATTTAGCTAATATGGAATATAGCAGTAAGTTGAAAACGCCACTGACTGGAGCAGCCAGGAAGCCAGGAATTCAAGGGACAGGTAAGAACAACTTTAGGGAAGTGGGAAATAAAAAAAATATAATAATAAAAACAAAAAAAGAATATTCGATTTCGCGAATATATAGAACGATATTCTAAATATTCGCGAAATCTCGAAATTGCGATATTCGAGAAAAAAATCGCAATTCGAATATTCGCGCTCAACACTAGTCACTGGATGCAAGAGGTATGTGGTGCTGTATTTTCCTATATGTAGTGCTGGCTCACTACTGTAACCTGCGTCTCATCTTCTCTGCCAAGTCAATTTTTTTATTATAATTATATTTAAAATTTGGCGACTAAAGATTTCATTTTAGAAAGGAATGAGATCTGCACACCCTCTAGTGGTGGCTGTTCATAGAGGAAAAGAGTCAATCCGTTACAAAAAGGGAGATCTATTGCACACCAGAAGATTATTTTTCAAGCAATGCTTTAATACATATTTGTGCAATTACATCATTTTGTATTTCATTTTCATCCAAAGTATGTAGCAACATATGGGGCCATAAAATAAAGTCCCAACGTTTCGGTTGAGTAGCGACCTTTATCAAGGGATCTGAAAGGAATAAGAAGAGCATATGTAGGATATCTGAGTTCACAAAATGTTTGTAAGGATGTGGTATACTATTATACTAGTATTATACTAGTATTCTACAGCCTTAGGCCTCATGCACACGTTTTTTTTTTGCGGATAAGATGGGGACCCTCTCATTTCAATGGGTCTGCCAAAAAATGCTGATAGTTCATCCGTTTGTGTTCTGCATCCGTTGTCCGTGTTTCCCTTCAGCAAAAAAAATAGTGCATGTCCTACTTTTTTCACATTTGTGGATAAGGATAGGCATTTATTACAAGGGATCTGTGAAAAAAAAACAGATCCTCCCCAAAAAACGGATGCCCCATTGTTTTTTTCTGGGGACGCACAATTTGCGGATGCAAAAAACAACTGTCATGTTCATGAGGCCTAACAAACATTTTGTGAACATATCCTACATATGCTCTTCTTATTCCTTTCAGATCCCTTGATAAAGGTCGCTACTCGACCGAAACAATGGGACTTTCTTTTAAGGCCCCATATGTTGCTACATACTCTAGATGGAAATTAAACACAAAATGATGTAATTGCACAAATATGTATTAAAGCATCGCTTGAAAAAGAATCTTCTGGTGTGCCATAGATCTCCCTTTTTATAAAAATGTAATTTGGCTCCTAAATTTTTCAGTTTAGGAGCCAATGGCTCCTGGTTATTTATTTTAGTCTGAAGCACTGAGACAATAAACTTTTCGTGCACCATTCTTCTGTGAATACCGCATTCATTTGGAACTGGGACGCATGCAACATAGTCACCAAGTCTCACCCCTGCTGATTTTTGTATCATGAAGTGGCTGTTGGTAGAGTTCGCATGAATTTACTGTGCCAGGACCTATTCTACTCGGTTAGATGGAACCACACTTCAGACACAATGTATTGCAACAAGTCCAAATGTCCGTCTATGATCATATCTAGAAAATGCAATACAACCCACACTTCTGTGTATGTACCATGTCCTTTAACTCTTGAACTACCGATACTTGGTATGGCTTCAGGTTAAGTGCTTTCAGTACACATTGGCATATTGTTCTGCTGATGTGCACCTACTGGGATAATTTTTGTATCAATTTCCTGTGGGCTTCTCATAATCCTCTCCTAGATATCTGTAACGGCGACTGGTATCCAATCAGATAGTCATCTTTTTTTAAGCTTACATGCTGTTCCATGCATGGGGCGCCTGATAATTTGACCACCACATTGTATAACCCTTTAATTAGATTACTATTAGGGATGAGCGAACTCGAACTGTATAGTTTGGGTTCGTACCGAATTTTGGGGTGTCCGTGACACGGACCCGAACCCGGACATTTTCGTAAAAGTCCGGGTTCGGGTTCGGTGTTCGTCGCTTTCTTGGCGCTTTTGTGACGCTTTCTTGGCGCTTTTTGAAAGGCTGCAAAGCAGCCAATCAACAAGCGTCATACTACTTGCCCCAAGAGGCCATCACAGCCATGCCTACTATTGGCATGGCTGTGATTGGCCAGAGCACCATGTGACCCAGCCTCTATTTAAGCTGGAGTCACTCTGCTCTGATTAGCGTAGGGAGAGGTTGCGGCTGCGACAGTAGGGCAAGATTAGGCAGATTAACTCCTCCAAAGGACTTGATTATTGATCGATCTGCAGCTGTGGATCATTGAGCTGCTGATACTCAATTGCTCACTGTTTTTAGGCTGCCCAGACCGTTTGTCAGTCACATTTTTCTGGGGTGATCGGCGGCCATTTTGTGTCTTGTGGTGCGCCAGCACAAGCTGCGACCAAGTGCATTTAACCCTCAATGGTGTGGTTGTTTTTTGGCTAAAGCCTACATCAGGGTGAAGCTGTCACACCAAGTGCATTTAACCAGCAATAATCTGTTTATTTTTTGGCCATATACTACATCAGGGGCAAGCTGCGCCTGTCACCAAGTGCATTTAACCCTCAATGGTGTGGTTGTTTTTTGGCTAAAGCCTACATCAGGGTGAAGCTGTCACACCAAGTGCATTTAACCAGCAATAGTCTGTTCATTTTTTGGCCATATACTACATCAGGGGCAAGCTGCGCCCGTCACCAAGTGCATTTAACCCTCAGTAGTGTGGTTGGTCAAGCTGTGACACCAAGTGCATTTAACCAGCAATAGTCTGTTCATTTTTTGGCCATATACTACATCAGGGGCAAGCTGCGCCTGTCACCAAGTGCATTTAACCAGCAATAGTCTGTTCATTTTTTGGCCATATACTACATCAGGGGCAAGCTGCGCCCGTCACCAAGTGCATTTAACCCTCAGTAGTGTGGTTGGTCAAGCTATCACACCAAGTGCATTTAACCAGCAATAGTCTGTTCATTTTTTGGCCATATACTAAATCAGGGGCAAGCTGCGCCTGTCACCAAGTGCATTTAACCAGCAATAGTCTGTTCATTTTTTGGCCATATACTACATCAGGGGCAAACTGCGCCCGTCACCAAGTGCATTTAACCCTCAGTAGTGTGGTTGGTCAAGCTGTGACACCAAGTGCATTTAACCAGCAATAGTCTGTTCATTTTTTGCCCATATACTACATCAGGGGCAAGCTGCGCCCGTCACCAAGTGCATTTAACCCTCAGTAGTGTGGTTGGTCAAGCTGTCACACCAAGTGCATTTAACCAGCAATAGTCTTCATTTTTTGGCCATATACTACATCAGGGGCAAGCTGCGCCCGTCACCAAGTGCATTTAACCCTCAGTAGTGTGGTTAGTCAAGCTATCACACCAAGTGCATTTAACCAGCAATAGTCTGTTCATTTTTTGGCCATATACTAAATCAGGGGCAAGCTGCGCCCGTCACCAAGTGCATTTAACCAGCAATAGTCTGTTCATTTTTTGGCCATATACTACATCAGGGGCAAGCTGCGCCCGTCACCAAGTGCATTTAACCCTCAGTAGTGTGGTTGGTCAAGCTATCACACCAAGTGCATTTAACCAGCAATAGTCTGTTCATTTTTTGGCCATATACTACATCAGGGGCAAGCTGCGCCCGTCACCAAGTGCATTTAACCCTCAGTAGTGTGGTTGGTCAAGCTGTGACACCAAGTGCATTTAACCAGCAATAGTCTGTTCATTTTTTGGCCATATACTACATCAGGGGCAAGCTGCGCCCGTCACCAAGTGCATTTAACCAGCAATAGTGTGGTTATTTTTTGGCCATATCCCAGTCTAATTCTGTCACTAAATCCATACCGGTCATCCAGCGCCTAAATACTAGGCCTCAAATTTATATCCCGCTAAATCTGTCGTTACCGCTGTACTGTTGTGGCTGGGAAAGTTATTTAGTGTCTGTCAAAGCACATTTTTTGTTCTGGGTTGAAATACAATTCCCAATTTAGCAATTTCATAATTTAGTGGTTTCTGCTATATCAGAGCTATTTGAAATCTATCCCTAAAAGGGTATATAATATTCAAGGTGCACATAGGGTCATTCAGAATAACTTCACACACACGCTACTGTGCATTTCCAAGTCTAATTCTGTCACTAAATCCATACCGGTCACCCAGCGCCTAAATACTAGGCCTCAAATTTATATCCCGCTAAATCTCTCGTTACCGCTGTCCTGTTGTGGCTGGGAAAGTTATTTAGTTCATTCAACCCAAAGTTGAATGAACCTCTCCTCTGTCTGGGTGCCGGGGCCTAAATATATGCCAATGGACTGTTCCAATGTTGGGTGACGTGAAGCCTGATTCTCTGCTATGACATGCAGAATGATTCTCTGCTGACATGAAGCCAGATCCTCTGTTACGGGACATCCCTCCTCTGCCTGGGTGCTGGGCCTAAATTTATGAAAATGGACTCTTACAGTGGTGGGTGACGTGAAGCCTGATTCTGTGCTATGACATGAAGACTGATTCTCTGCTGACATGAAGCCAGATTGTCTGTTACGGGACCTCTCTCCTCTGCCTGGGTGCTGGGCCTAAATTTATGACAATGGACTGTTGCAGTGGTGGGTGACGTGAAGCCTGATTCTCTGCTATGACATGCAGACTGATTCTCTGCTGACATGAAGCCAGATTGTCTGTTACGGGACCTCTCTCCTCTGCCTGTGTGCTGGGCCTAAATATATGCCAGTGGACTGTTGCAGTGGTGGCTGATGTGAAGCCTCATTCTCTGCTATGACATGCAGACTAATTCTCTGCTGACATGAAGCCAGATTGTCTGTTACGGGACCTCTCTCCTCTGCCTGGGTGCTGGGCCTAAACTTATGAAAATGGACTCTTACAGTGGTGGCTGACGTGAAGCCTGATTCTGTGCTATGACATGAAGACTGATTCTCTGCTGACATGAAGCCAGATTGTCTGTTACGGGACCTCTCTCCTCTGCCTGGGTGCTAAGCCTAAATTTATGACAATGGACTGTTGCAGTGGTGGGTGACGTGAAGCCTGATTCTCTGCTATGACATGCAGACTGATTCTCTGCTGACATGAAGCCAGATTGTGTGTTACGGGACCTCTCTCCTCTGCCTGTGTGCTGGGCCTAAATATATGCCAGTGGACTGTTGCAGTGGTGGCTGATGTGAAGCCTCATTCTCTGCTATGACATGCAGACTAATTCTCTGCTGACATGAAGCCAGATTGTCTGTTACGGGACCTCTCTCTTCTGCCTGGGTGCTGGGCCTAAATTTATGACAATGGACTGTTGCAGTGGTGGGTGACGTGAAGCCTGATTCTCTGCTATGACATGCAGACTGATTCTCTACTGACATGAAGCCAGATTGTCTGTTACGGGACCTCTCTCCTCTGCCTGTGTGCGGGGCCTAAATATATGCCAATGGACTGTTGCAGTGGTGGCTGACGTGAAGCCTCATTCTCTGCTATGACATGCAGACTAATTCTCTGCTGACATGAAGCCAGATTGTCTGTTACGGGACCTCTCTCCTCTGCCTGGGTGCTGGGCCTAAACTTATGAAAATGGACTCTTACAGTGGTGGCTGACGTGAAGCCTGATTCTCTGCTATGACATGAAGACTGATTCTCTGCTGACATGAAGCCAGATTGTCTGTTACGGGACCTCTCTCCTCTGCCTGGGTGCTGGGCCTAAACTTATGAAAATGGACTCTTACAGTGGTGGGTGACGTGAAGCCTCATTCTCCGCTATGACATGCAGACTAATTCTCTGCTGATATGAAGCCAGATTGTCTGTTACGGGACCTCTCTCCTCTGCCTGTGTGCTGGGCCTAAATATATGCCAATGGACTGTTGCAGTGGTGGCTGACGTGAAGCCTCATTCTCTGCTATGACATGCAGACTAATTCTCTGCTGACATGAAGCCAGATCCTCTGTTACGGGACCTCTCTCCTCTGCCTGGGTGCTGGGCCTAAACTTATGAAAATGGACTCTTACAGTGGTGGCTGATGTGAAGCCTGATTCTCTGCTATGACATGAAGACTGATTCTCTGCTGACATGAAGCCAGATTGTCTGTTACGGGACCTCTCTCCTCTGCCTGGGTGCTGGGCCTAAACTTATGAAAATGGACTCTTACAGTGGTGGCTGACGTGAAGCCTGATTCTCTGCTATGACATGAAGAATGATTCTCTGCTGACATGAAGCCAGATTGTCTGTTACGGGACCTCTCTCCTCTGCCTGGGTGCTGGGCCTAAATTTATGACAATGGACTGTTGCAGTGGTGGGTGACGTGAAGCCTGATTCTCTGCTATGACATGCAGACTGATTCTCTACTGACATGAAGCCAGATTGTCTGTTACGGGACCTCTCTCCTCTGCCTGTGTGCTGGGCCTAAATATATGCCAATGGACTGTTGCAGTGGTGGCTGACGTGAAGCCTCATTCTCTGCTATGACATGCAGACTAATTCTCTGCTGACATGAAGCCAGATTGTCTGTTACGGGACCTCTCTCCTCTGCCTGGGTGCTGGGCCTAAACTTATGAAAATGGACTCTTACAGTGGTGGCTGACGTGAAGCCTGATTCTCTGCTATGACATGAAGACTGATTCTCTGCTGACATGAAGCCAGATTGTCTGTTACGGGACCTCTCTCCTCTGCCTGGGTGCTGGGCCTAAACTTATGAAAATGGACTCTTACAGTGGTGGGTGACGTGAAGCCTCATTCTCTGCTATGACTTGCAGACTAATTCTCTGCTGACATGAAGCCAGATTCTCTGTTACGGGACCTCTCTCCTCTGCCTGGTTTCCGGGGCCTAAATATCTGAGAATGGACTGTTCCAGTGGTGGGTGACGGGAAGCCAGATTCTCTGCTATGGGACCTCTCTCCAATTGATTTTGGTTAATTTTTATTTATTTAATTTTTATTTTAATTCATTTCCCTATCCACATTTGTTTGCAGGGGATTTACCTACATGTTGCTGCCTTTTTCAGCCCTCTAGCCCTTTCCTGGGCTGTTTTACAGCCTTTTTAGTGCCGAAAAGTTCGGGTCCCCATTGACTTCAATGGGGTTCGGGTTCGGGACGAAGTTCGGATCGGGTTCGGATCCCGAACCCGAACATTTTCGGGAAGTTCGGCCGAACTTCTCGAACCCGAACATCCAGGTGTTCGCTCAACTCTAATTACTATGTATGTATTGTGCAGTTATCTAGTTTGTTGGTATATTTGAGCACTATATGGTGGTAGATATTAAGGCACTGTATAGCACTGCTACTTAGGCATCATACAGAATATTATTTTTGCAAAATGTGGTGGTTGTGCTGATATTTGAGTAACATACTGTTTGGCGCATAAATTATGTTTTGTTTAGTATGGCTGTTTGTTCAGTGTCTTACAATACTTTATTACAACATAAGAGATTGTGCCAAGAGTAGCTACTGCACAAGACATCATTTCATGCATTAATGTTTTTTTTAACGGGATCAGACCTTACATAAAGAATCGTTCAATCTAACTCTGTCAAGATGGCAGTGATGAAGATGGCTCTGCAGGCAGCATCAAGATATCTCCACATAGCGTAGGCTCATACAATGTAGACAATCAACATCAGGTGCTTCCAAGTTCTGCTATATCTGTCCTTGCAACCTCCATGCTCACTCTTAATGTCCCCTTGCATTTGCAGTATGTCCTTCCCAGGGGCGGATTGGAAATTTTAAGTGTTGTAGGCAGGCCCAGATTGACAGAAGGTGGGGCCAACATGAGTCGGCAGGGTCAACTCAAGTAGGCGGAGACAGAAATAAAATAGAGGGAGAAGTATATTGTGCTGCAATTTTTTATTTGGCTTAGTGCAGCACAATATACTGCTCCTGAAGAAGCAAATACCACAGTGAAGCACAATATACCCCAGTAAAACCAAAAACCTCCCTAAAAGCTGCCCCTCTGTGGTGACCAATGCCAACTACAACATCCTGTCCTCCTCCTCCTCTTGACTCTAATTAAGATATGGAGTAAGGGGATGAGGATTTGAGTCAGCCCTACCTTTAGCATCCTACCAGGTCTTTCAGCATGGCATACATACAGGGTAGTGCAATACCACTTACATCCAGTGATGTCTCCTGTCATGTAAACATTCTCTTTCCTTATCTTTCTATCTTCTCAAGTTCCGTCTCTGCAGAGTTTGACACACAGACAGATTAGAGTCCTCAAATTTTCATCATCCTCTCAACAATGGTGCCTCAACATTGTCATCCTTCTGCTACCTTCAATACTGTGCTCGCTATGCTCCCCAATGCCCCAAATTAATATACTGTAGAAAAAAGTGCCTCAGTAATAATAATGCTCCCTATAGTACCCCCAGTAACAATAATGCCCACCCCAAGCAATAACAATGCCCCTGTTGTGCTTCCTGTATTAATAGTGCCCTTGACAGTGCCTCCAGTAATAGTAATTCCCCTATAGTGCCCCCTATTATTCCCCCAGTCATAACAATGGCCCTACAGTGCCCCTATAATACGCCAATAATTATACCTCCACAGTGCCTCCAATATTAATAAGGCCCCAGTATTAAAAATGCCACCTTCTTGCCCCCAGTAATAATAATGCATCCAATAATAGTGCCTGATACAATAATAATGCCCCCACAATGCCCCCAGTATTAGGTATAATATGTATTTTGCCTTCAGTAATAATAATGCTTCCTACAGTGCTCACTATAGCCTCATTAATAATAGTGCTCCAAATAATAGTGCCTCAAGCAATAATAATGCTCCCAGTATTAATATTATTATGTATTGTATTATGCCCCCCTTAATAACAATACCCCATGTTGTGCCACCAGTAATAATGATGCTCCACTGTGCCCTCTAATAATATTGCCCCCATAGTGCTCCCAGTAATATCCTCCTCTCTTGCCCCTGGTAACATACCTTTTGTACCCACAGTAATGCCCCCCTGCCCCAGTAATGTCCCTGTAGCGTCCACAGTAATGCCCCATTTTCCCCATTAATGTACCTATTGTACACCCAGTAATGCCCTCAGTAATGTCCATATTGTGCCCATAGCAGTGCCCCCCTGCCATCAGTAATGTCCCGATAGTGTCCACAGTAATGTCCCCCTGCCCTCAGTAGTGTTCTTATAATGCACCCAGTAATGCCCCCCTTCCCCCCCGGCACCAAGTAATGCCCGTATAGTGGCCACAGTAAGGCTCACAAATTACAATTCAATCTAATACATTTCCCATTCCAGCACTTGCAGCTCATCAGTATTTAATGTGGACCTTCTGCACAGGCCCATCAACACCCTGCCCAAGGTATGTAACTTTTCTGAGATGTCAGGTCCCTGTCACAGACTACCTGTAATATCACGACTATACATCCCATCAAAACTCACATTGGACTTTTTACCCACGGTGATGCACATTATATCGGGTTACTTAGCTGCCATCTGTCAGAAGCTAAAAGGCACAAGACATGGCACACCACAACAAAGATAGTGCAAGACATATGAGACCAAGCAATATGGCACCCTGAAGTGCAGGGAGACACAAGAGTGTGCACAAACTTCACACAAACACAATGCTGGCATGTTCTCTGCAATAGTCACTTAACAACTCAGGAATTGGGATTACCACCACAACAGAGTAAATGAGAACTCAAAAAAAGCGTTATAGCTGTTCTCAACTCTCTTTCAGACTCTGTGGGCATGGACTGTGTGTCAGACACATACTTGCCTTGATGCCTAATGACATTTCAATTTTGTTGATTTGTTCTCTCAAGAACCAGACTTCTTCATAGGAAGGGTACACAAAGCATCTTAGTCTCTAAGCCCATCCTAAATCTAGGATTTCCTTGTTTTTATCATTGCACTGACTGAGTTCATTGTGGTCAGACTACTGTCAATGAGGTGATTGTTTTGCAATACAATTCAGCCTGTATGATTTAATGGCTGCAGAACTTGCTCTCTACTGACAAATCCCACAGTCATCCAACAGAAAGGTAGACAATATCATACCGTAATGTATGCACAATAAACTGCAAAACACATAGTTAGATATTGAGCTGATCTTGAGGACATTGAGTAAATTCCTAAATGCCCCCTAAAACTAACTGCCAATGAGTTGCTGAACTTGGAGTAGAAAATCTTAGTAATTGAGTAGACATCACTTCCCTTAATGCTCTGCAAAATTGGACATCACTGTGTCCAGGCCGTGAAACCATTACCACACAGTCATTAGTCCCCTAAGTCCACCACTAGTACTTGTCATACTAATCCCATCACAGTGTCAGCTAAAGTACCTACATACCACCATAACAAAGTATGTAGCTTCTACATTTTGCACTATAAGACATACCCACTGAAAAATTATCTATAGTTGGTTACTACTGAATTGTGGTTTCTTGAAAATGGCTGCAATTTTGTTGCGAGATCTGATTTGGAACAGTAACTATTCGACTCCCCAACCAGAGGACATCGGAAATATTAAAAATCACCCCTCCAATAGACATCAGAAATTGATATCTACCACCATGGTACCTCATTAGCAACTTTGGAATACTATCTATCCACAGTGGACAACAGAAAATAAGCCCTAACCCCTTGTTTCTGACTCACTGCACACACTCCATCCATTAGACATGGAATATTGCTTAGCTTTATAGTAAACTATATGTAGCACTATATGTAGGACCATACAGACAAATAACATGTATAGTGATGTAGTCTCATATACAGAAATCAGAATAAATTAATTGGAATATGTTAAATTAATATACTATCAAGTACAAGTGTTCATGTGGAAGCTATGGGGCCATTCCAAAGACACCAAGGTTGGGTAGATCCAGTCCACTGGTGTTCTCTTCTAAACTACATTTTAAGTGTGTAAGAAGAGCCTGTCCCAATATTGAAAAGGCTTCAGTGCAGGAGGTCTAACGGGGGTACCAGGAGAGTGACCCATTTTGTTAAGTTGTGGAGCCCCTTTTTCATATTTCAGCTAAAGTGCTTTCCTTTGTATCTAAACTGTCCTACAGCACTACATCATTTGGAGCTTACCACACCCTCATCTTCCGATGTTGCTGAGATGCCTTCACAATAATGGATTACCATTCCCATCAGTCGCCCATGTCTGTTACTATTATCTTTCACTTATGTTCTGAAATACATATCAATTTAATTTAATCTTGGTACATTAACAAAATAAACAGTAGCCCTATGAGAATGATGATGAGTGCTCTCAGGATGGAAATTCTACTTTTTAATAGGACTGAGCTTACTCTGAAGATCTTTCACCTAATTCATGTTCCCTTGTTTAGGAAGAGCTGACAAGCATTTGCTAAACTGAAGGCAATGAGGGAGAGGTTCTCCACAGGTGTGTGTTTGGCAATGGGAATGGCAATTAATCATGCTGAATCAACCTCCAGGAATTTCTACACCCAAACCTCCAAATTTTCTTCAGATCTGGTTCCCTCAAGGCCTCTAAGAATATATTCTCTGAGTACAAACCCATGCCTTATATAATACAGATGCATCCTCTAGTTTGTTCATAGGGACTAATTTAAAAACTGCAGTACTTAACTTTTTGTCAAATCTGTATTATTTGTCATCTTGATCACTACATTTGGATTTCAGCAGGTAAAGTCCACATTGGCTTACAGTATCAGTTAAGTGAATGTAATTTTACAAATCTCATCCACATGTTATGGACATGGTCAGTGTGGGAAAAACGAATATGCTGTGCATTTTCAATCTCAAAGCATGCTCAATTAGTTGTGTTGGTTGCAAATGTTACGACTTTCTGTGTAGTAGGTCTGAAATCCAAGGTGAATCTGCAGGGATTTCAGTACTTTTATATTGATGGCCAATCTGGAAGCAGAGTTAGGGCTGTTTCATACGAGCGGATGCCGTGCGTGACATCCGCTCCGTGAATGACAGCCAAGACCCGATGCGGACAGCAGAAGCACGGAGCAGTAACATGATTGATAATGCTCCGTGCCTCTCTGTGACCTCTTTACTACGAAATCACAATGACAACTTTATCTCACTGTGATTTCGTAGTAAAGAGATCACAGAGAGGCACAGAGCATTATCAGTCATGTTACTGCTCCGTGCTTCTGCTGTCCGCATCGGGTCTTGGCTGTCATTCACGCAGCGGATGTCACGCACGCCATCCGCTCGTGTGAAACAGCCCTTAGGCCTCTTTCACACGAGCGAGAATTCCGTGCGGGTGCAATGCGTGACTCATTCATTTAAATGGGTCTATGTACATAAGCGGTGCTTTTCACGAATCACTTTTGCGTTGCGTGAAAATCGCTGCATGTTCTATATTCAGCGAATTTCATGCAACGCTGTGAATGGGGCTGTATGAAAATCGCATCGCATCTGCAAGCAAGTTCGGATGTGATTTTCACGGATGGTTGCTATGAGATGTTGTTTGTAAACATTCCGTTTTTTATAACACGTGAGCAAAACGCAGTAAATCGCATTGCACCCGTGCGATAAAAACTGAACAACTAAACGCGATCATAAAAAAGCGCCACAATGAAAGCGCACATTGCCCATGGCCCTTCTGCTGCCCCTCCCTCTTGCCCCTTACCGGTGCTGCCCCTGTCTATAGGGGATATCCAGATTTTAAAATTATTTTTATTTGGATTTAATTTGTTATATATTTTATGTATTTTAATAAACTGATTTATCTTCTATACAAACAATTTTCCAGATGATAGTGTGCCTGTCAACTTGTTATATGTATTAAATTTACCTTCTACTTTTGCCTCTTCCTTTCTCTTGGTAAGTCTGCCATTTTTAGCCAGTTGATGGGGTTACTCCCCCTACCAGGGGTGCGCTACCAATGAGGTGTCAACAAATCCCCCAAAAGTTGGGACAAGTAGCAATAAGAGGCTGGAAAAAGTTAATTTGAGCATAACGAAGAGCTGGAAGACCAATTAACACTAATTAGGTCAATTGGCAACATGATTGGGTATTAAAAGAGCTTCTCAGAGTGGCAGTGTCTCTCAGAAGACAAGATGGGTAGAGGATCACCAACTCCCACAATGTTGCACAGAAAGATAGTGGAGCAATATCAGAAAGGTGTTACCCAGCGAAAAATTGCAAAGACTTTGCATCCATCATCATCAACTGTGCATAACATCATCCGAAGATTCAGAGAATCTGGCACAATCTCTGTGCGTAAGGGTCAAGGCCGTAAAACCATACTGGATGCCCGTGATCTCCGGGCCCTTAAACGACACTGCACCACAAACAGGAATGCTACTGTAAAGGAAATCACAGAATGGGCTCAGGAATACTTCCAGAAACCATTGTCAGTGAACACAATCCACCGTGCCATCCGCCGCTGCCAGCTGAAACTCTACAGTGCAAAGAAGAAGCCATTTCTAAGCAAGATCCACAAGCTCAGGCGTTTTCATTGGGCCAGGGATCATTTAAAATGGAGTGTGGCAAAATGGAAGACTGTTCTGTGGTCAGACGAGTCACGATTCGAAGTTCATTTTGGAAATCTAGGACGCCATATCATCCAGACCAAAGAGGACAAGGACAACCTAAGTTGTTATCAACGCTCAGTTCAGAAGCCTGCATCTCTGATGGTATGGGGTTGCATGAGTGCGTGTGGCATGGGCAGCTTGCATGTCTGGAAAGGCACCATCAATGCAGAAAAATATATTCAGGTTCTAGAACAACACATGCTCCCATCCAGACGTCATCTCTTTCAGGGAAGACCCTGCATTTTTCAACAAGATAATGCCAGACCACATTCTGCATCAATCACAACATCATGGCTGCGTAGGAGAAGGATCCGGGTACTGAAATGGCCAGTCTGCAGTCCAGATCTTTCACCTATAGAGAACATTTGGCGCATCATAAAGAGGAAGGTGCAACAAAGAAGGCCCAAGACGATTGAACAGTTAGAGGCCTGTATTAGACAAGAATAAGAGAGCATTCCTATTTCTAAACTTGAGAAACTGGTCTCCTCGGTCCCCAGACATCTGTTGAGTGTTGTAAGAAGAAGGGGAGATGCCACACAGTGGTGAAAATGGCCTTGTCCCAACTTTTTGGGGATTTGTTGACACCATGAAATTCTGATTCAACATATTTTTCCCTTAAAATTGAACGTTTTCTCAGTTTAAACTTTTGTTCCGTGGTTTATGTTCTATTCTGAATAAAATATTAGAAGTTGGCATCTCCACATCATTGCATTCCGTTTTTATTCACAATTTGTATAGTGTCCCAACTTTTTTGGAATCCGGTTTGTAATATTTTCAGAGGGATTATCTGTTTGGGAAGCACAGTGTGCACTGTGTTAGAGGTGGCAGGATGGGGTGTTCAACAGGTGGGGAGGAGGATGGAAAAGTAGTTGTCAAATCCTGCAGAGACAAGAAAAGGCTGAAAGAAATAATCATGGCTGTCTGATCTGAATGGAGAAGATAAAGAAAAACAATGTCTACATCAGAGGACACTTCACTGGATGTGAGGGGTATGGGGCGCTGTATTAACCTGTATGTTTTGTAGCTCTGTATGTAATAGGGCTAACCCTGGGTTCACACCTGAGCGTTTTACAGCGCGTTCAAACGCGCTGTAAAACGCTCAAGACATGAAATCCAATGCTTCCCTATGGGAATGGTTCACACCTGGGCGTTTTACAGCGCGTACGAACGCGCTGTAAAACGCTCGACGCTCAAACAAGTACTTGAGCTTCTTTGGGGCGTTTTGACGCACGTTTGTGGCCATAGGACACTGCAGTCAATGACACAAACGCGCGTTAAATGCGCGTTTAATATTACAAAAAACGCGCATAAAAACGCGCGACAAAAACGCGCGTAAAAAGCGCAACGCTCAGGTGTGAACCCAGGGTAAAGGGAAGGGGTTAGGTTAAGAAATTGGCATGGGGGGAAGGACACCATTTCAGTTTTTGCCTCAAGCAGCAGAAAGGCTAGGTGCACCCCACCCACTACATATTGTTTTTCCCACATATGTTCAACAAGTTTTGGTTACCCTCTTTATTAGACTCCTGTGATTTTATAGTCATACTGATTTCAGATAATTAACCCATGTTCTAGATTTACGGTTATTGGACACCCCTTTGGGACCCACTAGTCGAACATTTCTAATCATTAGCCCTCCAGATATCCCTATGGACATTATCTATATATGTACTAGCTATTCTCATTGTCTGCTGCCATGCATGTTTTGCAATATTTTTGTATGCTGTTTTTTCTTATTTTTTTTCTTATTTTTTTCTATTCCTTCTCCATTTCCTTCTAGTGTTAATCACGATTATTCGAATTACGAATTTTTATCGTGAATATAGGTAATTCGAAATTTGCGAATATTTAGAATATAGTGATATATATTCATCATTTGGAATATTCGAGATTTTTTATTGCAAATTTTTGTAATGCAGATTTTCGTAATGCTAATTTTTATCGCAAATGTATCAATTGCCGAGTAAAAACATGATTCCTCCCTGCTTCTTGCTTGTGGGCCTATGACTCATTGGCCCACAAGCAAGAAGCAGAGAGGAATCATGACTTTAAATGGGAAAAATAATGAATATTCCAAAAAATGATTATATAGCACTATATCGAATATATTTGTTTTTTAAAATATTCGTAATATTCTAAAACAAGACTATATAGCAATATAGCGAATATTACAAAAAAAAATTATATAGAGCAATTTAGCTAATCTAGTGCTATAATCTTCCTTGTCTAATAGTTGTAATTTTTTTTCTCATCTGAAGTTCAGATTGGAATAAAAATGCAACTATTGAAAAAAAGATTATAGCACTATATTAGCTAAATTGCTCTATATTAGTTTTTTTTCTTCGAATATTCCCTATATTGCTATATATTCTTGTTTTAGAATATTACGAATATTCAAAAAAACAAATATATTAGTTTTTTCGAATATTCGTAAAATTCGAAAACAATAATATATAGCAATATAGTGAATATTTGAAAAAAAAATAATATAGAGCAATTTAGCTAATATAGTGCTATGATCTTCTTTGTCTAATAATTGTAATTTTTTTCTCATCTGAAGTTTAGATTGGTAAAAAATTTCAACTATTGAAAAAAAAAGATTATAAAAAAAAGATATTAGCTAAATTGCTGTACATTAGTTTATTTTTTTATATTCGCTGTATTGCTATATAGTCTTGTTTTAGAATATTATGAATATTCGAAAAACTAATATATTCGATATAGTGCTATGACTCATTGGCCCACAAGCAAGAAGCAGGGAGGAATCATGTTTTTGCTCAGCAATTGTAAAATTTGCACTAAAAATTTGCTTTATGCAAATTTGCATATTACGCGATCATTACCTTGTCGATTTCTTGAGTAAAAAAAATCGTAAAATATAACGAATATTCAAATTTTACAAAATATTCGCGAAATATTGCGAATTCGAATATGACCCCTGCCGCTCATCACTATTTCCTTCCAGAGTCTCTGTGACCAAGATCCATTGGCAGACCGAAAAGTTACACTACAGTCACTATCTCCAGATTATGTCTATTGCCTTACTGGGACTAAACATGAATGTTCTATTTGTCTTGGAATTAATAATACAGAGTTTGAATTGATTTGCATTTTCAACCAAAGAATGATATTATCTCTATCTATCCTATGGATAGGTAATCAATATGTTGGCCCCAGAAAACCCCTTTAATACCCTCCAGGTACCTGCCATGCAGTGGTATAGATGTGAGTGAGTCCCATGGTAAGAATTAAAATAGGCTTTCTTGTGGTGTGCAACAGCTATTTTCCCGTAAACCCTAAATACTTTTTTGTCCCATCTCCTTGTCATGCTCTTTAGGTTTATTCCCTCGCAACTTTGCTTATAGGACCTGTAGAGAGGAGATCAATTTCTCACAATCAATTACAGTAAGTGATGCAGCCAACTTAGTCGGGGGGCCTCGTTCTCTCCATGGCCCAATAACAGCTGCATGGTCTGCCTCTATAGACCTTGAGGAGCCCTTACTTTCATGAAAATACTTCCTACACAAAACCCCCAAACCTTAAATGTATTTAAATGCAGACTTATAAAGAGGACATGTCACCATGAAATATGCTGCGATATGTTGGCAGCATGATATAAAGAAGGAGAAGCTGAGCAGATTGATATATAGTTTTTTGGGATAAGATTCAGTAAAACTTGTACGTTATTCATTTAAGTCTTTGCTGTTTCTGACTTACGTTGTACACGGTGGGATTTGTTTCAGTGACAGCATTCTCTGTGTACACACAAAGAGAATGTTATCACTGATCACACCTCCCCCTGTACAAGTAAGTTGAGAGAGCAGAGGTATGAAAGTATAAATTACAAGTTTTACTAAACTTTTTCCCACAAAACTATATTTCCATCTGCTCAGCTTCTCCTGGTCTATAGCCTGCTGTCTACCGATTGCACCATATTTAATGGTGACAGTTTCTCTTTAAATATAGATACCCCCCTGTATGAGGGAGCACCTGCTTATGTTTCCAATCATACAGCCTGGATTATACAGTCCAGAGCTGCACTGACAATATTGCTGCATTCAGAGATGAAATCACCCAACATCCTCACATTAACCACTTAAGGACCACAGGTTTATACCCCCCTAGTGACCAGGCCCTTTTTTACAAATCGGCACTCCACAACTTTAGCGGTTTATTGCTCGGTCATGCAACTTACCACCCAAATTAATTTTACCTCCTTTTCTTCTCACTAATAGAGCTTTCATTTGGTGGTATTTCATTGCTGCTGACATTTTTACTTTTTTTGTTATTAATCGAAATTTAACGATTTTTTTGCAAAAAAATGACATTTTTCACTTTCAGTTGTAAAATTTTGCAAAAAAAACGACATCCATATATAAATTTTTTGCAAAATTTATTGTTCTACATGTCTTTGATAAAAAAAAAATGTTTGGGTAAAAAAAAAATGGTTTGGGTAAAAGTTATAGCGTTTACAAACTATGGTACAAAAATGTGAATTTCCGCTTTTTGAAGCAGCTCTGACTTTCTGAGCACCTGTCATGTTTCCTGAGGTTCTACAATGCCCAGACAGTAGAAACCCCCCACAAATGACCCCATTTCGGAAAGTAGACACCCTAAGGTATTCTCTGATGGGCATAGTGAGTTCATAGAACTTTTTATTTTTTGTCACAAGTTAGCGGAAAATGATGATTTATTTTTATTTTATTTTTTTTCTTACAAAGTCTCATATTCCACTAACTTGTGACAAAAAATAAAAACTTCCATGAACTCACCATGCCCATCACGAAATACCTTGGGGTGTCTTCTTTCCAAAATGGGGTCACTTGTGGGGTAGTTATACTGCCCTGGCAATTTAGGGGCCCAAATGTGTGAGAAGTACTTTGCAATCAAAATGTGTAAAAAATGGCCTGCGAAATCCGAAAGGTGCACTTTGGAATGTGTGCCCCTTTGCCCACCTAGGCGGCAAAAAAGTGACACACATCTGGTATCGCCGTACTCAGGAGAAGTTGGGGAATGTGTTTTGGGGTGTCATTTTACATATACCCATGCTGGGTGAGAGAAATATCTTGGCAAAAGACAACTTTTCCCATTTTTTTATACAAAGTTGGCATTTGACCAAGATATTTATCTCACCCAGCATGGGTATATGTAAAATGACACCCCAAAACACATTGCCCAACTTCTCCTGAGTACGGCGATATCAGATGTGTCACACTTTTTTGCAGCCTAGGTGGGCAAAGGGGCACATATTCCAAAATGCACCTTTAGGATTTCACCGGCCATTTTTTACAGATTTTGATTTCAAACTACTTCGCACACATTAGGGCCCCTAAATTGCCAGGGCAGTATAACTACCCCACAAGTGACCCCATTTTGGAAAGAAGACACCCCAAGGTATTCCGTGAGGGGCATGGCGAGTTCCTGGAATTTTTAATTTTTTGTCACAAGTTAGTGGAATATGAGACTTTGTAAGAAAAAAAAATAAAAAAATAAAAATCATCATTTTCCGCTAACTTGTGACAAAAAATAAAAAATTATAGGAACTCGCCATGCCCCTCACGGAATACCTTGGGGTGTCTTCTTTCCAAAATGGGGTCACTTGTGGGGTAGTTATACTGCCCTGGCATTCTAGGGGCCCTAATGTGTGGTAAGTAGTTTGAAATCAAAATGTGTAAAAAATGACCTGTGAAATCCGAAAGGTGCACTTTGGAATGTGTGCCCCTTTGCCCACCTAGGCGGCAAAAAAGTGTCACACATCTGGTATCGCCGTACTCAGGAGAAGTTTGGGAATGTGTTTTGGGGTGTCATTTTACATATAACCATGCTGGGTGAGAGAAATATATCTGCAAAAGACAACTTTTCCCATTTTTTTATACAAAGTTGGCATTTGACCAAGATATTTCTCTCACCCAGCATGGGTATATGTAAAATGACACCCCAAAACACATTCCCCAACTTCTCCTGAGTACGGCGATACCAGATGTGTGACACTTTTTTGCAGCCTAGATGCGCAAAGGGGCCCAAATTCCTTTTAGGAGGGCATTTTTAGACATTTGGATCCCAGACTTCTTCTCACGGTTTCAGGCCCCTAAAAAGCCAGGGCAGTATAAATACCCCACATGTGACCCCATTTTGGAAAGAAGACACCCCAAGGTATTCAATGAGGGGCATGGCGAGTTCATAGAATTATTTTTTTTTGGGCACAAGTTAGCGGAATTTTATTTTTATTTTTTTCTCACAAAGTCTCCCTTTCCGCTAACTTGGGACAAAAATGTCAATCTTTCATGGACTCAATATGCCCCTCACGGAATACCTTGGGGTGTCTTCTTTCCGAAATGGGGTCACATGTGGGGTATTTATACTGCCCTGGCTTTTTAGGGGCCCTAAAGAGTGAGAAGAAGTCTGGAATATAAATGTCTAAAAAATGTTACGCATTTGGATTCCGCGAGGGGTATGGTGAGTTCATGTGAGATTTTATTTTTTGACACAAGTTAGTGGAATATGAGACTTTGTAAGAAAAAACAAACAAAAAAATATATATATTTCCGCTAACTTGGGCCAAAAAAATGTCTGAATGGAGCCTTACAGGGGGGCGATCAATGACAGGGGGGTGATCAGGGAGTGTATATGGGGTGATCACCCCCCTGTCACTGATCACCCCTCTGTCATTGATCACCCCCCTGTAAGGCTCCATTCAGACGTCCATATGTTTTTTACGGATCCACGGATACATAGATCGGGACCGCAAAACACATACGGACGTCTGAATGGAGCCTTACATGGGGGTGATCAATGACAGGGGGGTGATCAGGGAGTGTATATCGGGTGATCACCCCCCTGTCATTGATCACCCCCCTGTAAGGCTCCATTCAGACGTCCGTATGCGTTTTGCGGATCCGATCCATGGATGAGTGGATCCGTAAAACACATGCAGACGTCTGAATGGAGCCTTACAGGGGGGTGATCAATGACAGGGGGGTGATCAATGACAGGGGGTGATCAGGGAGTGTATATGAGGTGATCACCCCCCTGTCACTGATCACCCCCCTGTAAGGCTCCATTCAGACGTCCGTATGCGTTTTGCGGATCCGATCCATGGATGCGTGAATCCGTAAAACACATTCAGACGTCCGTATGTGTTTTGCGGATCCGATCCATGGATGCATGGATCCGTAAAACACATGCAGACGTCTGAATGGAGCCTTACAGGGGGGTGATCAATGACAGGGGGTGATCAGGGAGTGTATATGGGTGATCACCCCCCTGTCATTGATCACCCCCCTGTAAGGCTCCATTCAGACGTCCGTATGCGTTTTGCGGATCCGATCCATGGATGCGTGAATCCGTAAAACACATGCAGACGTCTGAATGGAGCCTTACACGGGGGTGATCATCCCATATAGACTCCCTGATCACCCCCCTGTAAGGCTCCATTTAGACGTCCGTATACGTTTTACGGATCAGATCCATGGATGCGTGGATCCGTAAAACACATGCAGACGTCTGAATGGAGCCTTACAGGGGGGTGAT
Organism: Bufo gargarizans; assembly: GCF_014858855.1. Classification (NCBI taxonomy): domain Eukaryota; kingdom Metazoa; phylum Chordata; class Amphibia; order Anura; family Bufonidae; genus Bufo; species Bufo gargarizans. Next base: position 125,863,948 of record NC_058085.1, read on the forward strand.
CAATGACAGGGGGGTGATCAATGACAGGGGGGTGATCAGGAAGTCTATATGGGGTGACCACCCCCCTGTCACTGATCACCCCTCTGTAAGGCTCCATTCAGACGTCCGTATGTGTTTTGCGGATCCGATTCATAGATGCGTGGATCTGTAAAACACATACGGACATCTGAATGGAGCCTTACAGTGGGGTGATCAATGACAGGGGGTGATCAGGGAGTGTATATGAGGTGATCACCCGCCTGTCATTGATTCCCCCCCTGTAAGGCTCCATTCAGACGTCCGTATGTGTTTTGCGGATCCGATCCATGTATCCGTGGATCCGTAAAAATCATACGGACGTCTGAATGGAGCCTTACAGGGGGGTGATCAATGACAGGGGGGTGATCAATGACAGGGAAGTGACCAGGAAATCTATATGCGTGATCACCCCCTTGTCATTGATCACCCCCCTGTAAGGCTCCATTCAGACGTCCGTATGCGTTTTGCGGATCCGATCCATGTATCCGTGGATCCGTAAAAATCATACGGACCTCTGAATGGAGCCTTACAGGGGGGTGATCAATAACAGGGGGGTGATCAATAACAGGGGGGTGATCAGGGAGTCTATATGGGCTGATCAGTGGTTTATAAAGGGTTAATAAGTGACAGGGGGGGTGTAGTGTAGTGTAGTGGTGTTTGGTGCTACTTTAGTGAGCTGCCTGTGTCCTCTGGTGGTCGATCCTAACAAAAGGGACCACCAGAGGACCAGGTAGCAGGTATATTAGACGCTGTTATCAAAACAGCGTCTAATATACCTGTTAGGGGTTAAAAAAATCACATCTCCAGCCTGCCAGCGAGCGATCGCCGCTGGCAGGCTGGAGATTCACTCGCTTACCTTCCGTTCCTGTGAGCGCGCGCGCCTGCGTGCGCGCGTTCACAGGAAATCTCGGCTCACGCGAGATGACGCCTATTGGCGTTAGCGTAGCCTGGGAGAGCCGCCGCAATGACGCCTTTCGGCGTTAGCGCGGCGCCAAGTGGTTAAAGGAGCTCATCTTAGCTGTTAGCATTGTTTATTGACTGTTGCCTATAAGAGCCAGTAGAATTTTGAATGCAGCTCTGGAATATAGGAGGCAGCAGCTAAGGATCAGTACAAGATAAGTAATGTAATGTATTTACAAAGTTGCTCAACTTTCTATGTAAATTAGTATAGTATATTACAGATAAATTGTAAAACCTGTCAACTGCTTCAGTATGTAGTTTATTTGCCTTAACGTGAAACCTTGAAAATACAATGAGTTTATAGCAAAATCGGCACTATTAATCCGAAAAACATTTAGAGGCCATTTCCAGTGCACCATGGCAAAAAAAAAAAAATCACAATCTGCTGATCATTCTCACAATTCGAACTGTACCCATCACAGTTATATGTTACTTCAAGAATGCACCATCTAGAGGTGTAAATGGCATTGAGTGAAACCTCAGCTCCAATGTTGAAGAAGTCCTATGTTACAACTGGTCTGCACCACCAAAAATATCCTAAGTATGAAGTACATTAGGTTTGTTGGCGCTTTATCCCATCTCATCTAGGAGAAATGCATGACTCCCTGAATGAATCTTCCACTTTATTTTCTAAAATTGTACCCACTAGGAACCAGGGAATGGCCAACCATAGTTGCTCCCCTTCTCCATAGACCCCATAGCAACTGCTTGATCTAGCTCTATGCCGTTGGCACCACCCATTAGTATAAACTGTACAAATTGTAATTAGTGTAATGATTGCTATAACTTAGATTAAACTACCCAAATAAAATTTCCTGTTTAATCATGCATTGTTGGCTCAAGCAGTAGGGCATACTTGGCAGACATACGATGCCAATGGATTTTGGAAAAAGGAATTGATTGAATCATATGGGAGACAGAATCATCCCTGTGAGTCATGTTTTTTAATGCCATACAATAATGAGATCTCTGGCGCAGATATCTGTGACTGAACAATGTGTCTAAACAGTCTTAATTTGCCTTTTGTGAAATAAAAGATTCAACTATTTCCACTGTCAGCAATTTTACTATGAATATTTCAACACTAGTGACACAGTTAAAATGATTGTCATTTATTAAGGTACTCCAATGTAGCAATGTGTTCAAGGTTGGAAAATGCATTAATCCAGAACAGATGTGTTACAGAACAATGCCTGTGGAACCACTGTATCAACTAACCGGTTTGGTGTAGGGCTAACCCTATGAGTGTTATTCTGGCGCCTCCCTAGCTTTCACCCTTTAACTCCTGTACAGGAATGTGGACCTCGCTGTGGGTTAGTAACCAGACCACTACCTTCTGGGATAGTCCCGGTGTAGTTTGACGTTGGCAGACGGGTCAGAGACACTAGAACAAAGCACCAGAGGCTCAGACAAGACACTAATTCAGAACCAAGCAGAGTACAGTCAAGAGCAAAAACTTGCAGCACTGGCAGACAGACAAAATTCAGAAACCCAGACATACAGACTTTAGGAACAGGCTATGGACTATGGGCACACAGGCGTCAAGAACTTGGACACATGGACTTCAGAGAAGGACTTCAGGAACCCAGAAATACAGACTCAGGAACTGACTTAAGGAACTTGGACATTGTTAAGACATAAAAGATCCAAATAGATATAAAATATATGATGGTTGTGCACACCTCATTAGGAAGAATTATATCCAACACTTACGAGCGTAGGTTCCTATAGTCTTAGGTAATTTATTAATGTATGGGGTAGAAGTTCAATATGTGAGGTAGATATATAATATAGATAAATAGTTGCCCAGAAAGTATCAGATTTCAACGACAGGGACCAAAAAATATGATTGGATCCCTATAGTGGATATCCCAGATATTCTTTGTGGAACACTTGATCAGTACCGTTTGGGGTATATGTATCATTCTGTATATGATACAATTCATCCAACAGTTTATTACAGGATTACATAAAAACTCTAAAATTACTCCTATATATATTATTAATACTTGACGTTGACATCCATAAGCACTAAATATTGTGCAAAAATGTGCAAAAGATTATGCAAAAAATGTATTAAAGTTCACCCCACAGATAGTGCAGCAATTACGGACCACAATAGGTGTAAATATAAAATAAAATATGGGAAAAAGACTAGTGAAAAAATATATATAAACTATAGTCAATCCAATAAACAATTGATCCGTATTAGAACATCCACAGTGACGTCGTGGACAGAGGTCATAATAACGCAAGTACAAGTGTCATAGACGCCTGTTCAGGCAATTTTACGCTTTGAAAAAAGGCTAATGCGTATGAATACGCATTAAAGCTTTTCATGTAGTTAGCCAGCGCACTGTAGGCTGTGAATCTCATGGGCAGCACAGCAATACTGCCGTTACCCAAAACATCCAATAGCTAAGCTCCTTACTGGCAGGTGTAGGGACGGCAGCAAGTAAGGAGCTTGTTATTAGGGAAGGAGGCTGCTCATTGGCCAATTTCGGCGAGCTGCTTCTCCAGAGTCCCTGACTGTGCAGGCTAACTAGTGGCTGGCCGAGGAAGGATCCGTGAAGACTGAAGAGCAGTCCGTGAGGAGGCCAACAGATGTCTGGGGACAAGCTAATAAGGAGCTGCGGACGTACAGCAGAGCACTGATCTTTGCTCTGCACCGGGGTAATGGGATCACTTAGGCCCTGTTCACACGGGCAGAGTATTCCGCGCGGATGCAGATGCGGGAGGTGAACGCATTAGCACCCGCACCTGAATCCGGACCCATTCATTTCTATGGGGCTGTGCACATGAGCTGTGATTTTCACTGCATCACTTATGCGTTGCGTTAAAATTGCAGCATGCTTCTATTTTTTGTGTTTTTCACGTAACACAGGCCTCATAGAAATGAATGGGGTTGCGTGAAAACCGCAAGTATCCGCAAGCAACTGTGGATGCGGTGAGATTTTCACGCACGGTTGCTAGGAGACTATCGGGATGGAGACCCAATCATTATTATTTTCCCTTATAATATGGTTATAAGGGAAAATAATAGCATTCTGAATACAGAATGCATAGAAAAATAGCGCTGGAGGGGTTAAAAATTAATAATAATAATTTAACTCACCTTAATCCACTTGCTCGCGCAGCCCGGCATCTCTTCTGTCTGTCTTCTGTGCTGTGTGGAGGAACAGGACCTGTGGTGACGTCACTCCGGTCATCACATGATCCATCACCATGGTAAAAGATCATGTGATGGACCATGTGATGACTGGAGTGACGTCACCACAGGTCCTTTTCCTGCACACAGCACAGAAGACAGACAGAAGGAGAAGCCGGCTTCGCGATCAAGTGGACTAAGGTGAGTTAAAAAAAACTAAATTTAACCCCTCCAGCGCTATTTTACTATGCATTCTGTATTCAGAATGCTATTATTTTCCCTTATAACCATGTTATAAGGGAAAATAATACAATCTACAGAACACCGGTCCCAAGCCCGAACTTCTGTGAAGAAGTTCGGGTTTGGGTACCAAACATGCGCGATTTTTTGCAGTTTTTTGCAGTTTTGCACTCGCGCAGAAAAATTGCGCGTGTTCCCGCAACACACCCGCACATTTTCCCGCAACGCCCGTGTGAAAGTGGCCTTAGAGTGCAGCGTGGCTGCAGAGCCAGCTGCCGACATCAGAGGTGAGGAGGTGACTGCCAGACAAGAGGTCATCATACCTTTCGAAGTCTAGTAAAGTACGACACTAAACTAGAATTAGAGTTCTCCCTGTGTTAGGTGCTCAGCCAGGGCCTGCTGGTGCAGTAATCAGTGAGTCTGAGCACTGAGCATCTAAGTCAGAGGACTCAATGATCACTGCACCAGCATGTCCTGGCTCAGTGCAAGGGCCTGCTAGTGCAAGCTCTGGCTCAGTTGCTCAGCCAGGGCCTGCTGGTGCAGTAATCAGTGAGTGTATTTGCCTCCTATCAGTCTATAGCATCTTAATGCAGTGCTCTGTGTATCCTGTATTTTTTTGCCCCATCGGCATCATCCCAACATGAGATTTCTGCGCTGCTCGGACATCTTATACGTGGGCACTGGATCTACACAGCAGAACATTGTGGGGACAATCATGGTGCTGGGCCAATGTGATACTGGAGATGCAGAGCGCTGATAATTTGCCATTTTGGCTGCGTTGTATTTTAAATATGATGGAGAAAACACGTGTTTTTAAATTGCACAAAAGTCAGAAATGTAAAATTGTCTAAATCTGCTATTTATGTATAGAAGACAATTCTAGAGCAGACTGGTAACGGTTTCCTGCATACATAGCAGCCTCTTAATGTTATTTAGACCCATGTATTATATATATTGATTACTTCAACTTTCATACTCCTCTTCGGCTGAAAATACTCCTCAAAAACGGTAAGGGGAGTATTTTTACTCTTTCGGAAAAAATGTAGTGCGACCTCTGGTCGTGGATGTTCTAATATGACGTCACTGTGGATGTTCTAATACGGATGAACTGTTTATTGGATGGGACTATGGTTTATATATATTTTTTTTCACTAGTCTTTTGTGGGATGAACTTTAATTAACTTTTTGCATAATCTTTTGCACATTTTTGCACAATATTTAGTGTTTATGGATGTCAATGTCAAGTATTAATAATATATATAGGAGTTATTTTAGAGTTTTTATGTAATCCTGTAATAACTGTTGGATAAATTGTATCATATACAGATTGATACATATACCCCACATGGTACTGATCAAGTGTTCCACAAAAATCATATTTTTTGGTCCCTGTCGTTGAAATCTGACCATCATGGATCTGAGCCAGAAGTATTAGCAGATTCCCCTGAGCCGTGAGGCGCAGGAACGATCTGCCTTTATTACCCCCTTTGGATTGTACAAGTCCACTATGATGCCGTTCGGCATGAAGAATGCCCCTGCCACTTTTCAGCGGATGTTCAACATGCTGCTTAAGGGACTTGAAGAGTACGCAGCCGCGTACCTTGATGATATTGCCATCTTCAGTCCCACATGGGAGGATCACCTAGAGCACCTGACGCAGGTGCTCAGGCAGATCCACCAGGCAGGTTTGAACATCAAGCCGGAAAAGTGCCAGCTGGGCAAGAGCGAGGTCCATTAACTGGGGCACCGGGGAGGCGGCGACCCTGAAGCCAGACCCTGGAAAAGTAGATGCCATCGTATTCTGGCCCACACCCAGGACCAATAAACAGGTGATGTCCATTCACCACAAGAAGGGCCGTGACCATGGGAACGTCGACGGGCTATCCCGGCAAGGAGAGGGTAAGGATGGGAGCATGGGGGAACCCAGGTATGTGCTGCCCCCTGACGCCCTCAAAAAGGAGGAGGTGTGAGGAATATGGATTATTATTTGATGTCAGCCATGTTCCTTTGGCTGATCAGCTGTCAGATAGCAGAGGTAGTGAACTCCACAGGTGGGGCACTGCTTTAAAGCCTAGCCAAATGGCAGAGAACCTCTAGCATGCCACCATTGTTTACAATTTCTCACCTCTATTCAGCCAGCCAGTAATCCAGCTGATGGAACAGAAAAAAAACCTCTGCAGGGGGTCTAGGCCATTCCCCAGTTCAATGAACATTATCAGACATCATGAAACCGGCGATTCATAAGGAATTATGAATCTCCCGTTCATCACAGACATAAACCAGGTGCATATTTGTGTTCCTGTGGCCACGATGAACAGGCCCGTGGTCATAGTTTGGTGGTGGGAAGCCAGGGAGGGGATATATACATATCTCCCAACAGAAACCAAATATCGGTACCATGCTTGGACTCTACTGGTAGCCGGAACCCAGGTGGTCCCAGAACCACCTCCCTGTGACACTCTGGTCTGGAGCCATGATCCCAGCAGAGGGGGAGTGGACCCCTCCCAGGGGCCAGGAGGGGAGAGGCCGGCTACAGGTTAAAAGGCTTGTGCCTGCAAGCGGGCGGGTCTTTCTCTGAAGGGTGGTCACATTGTGCCATGTGTTTAGAGGGACCTGCAACCAGCTGACATCACTGCTTCCCATGTGACTACAGTTAAGAACTCATCACAACCCAAAGGACTGCTGTACCTGGTAAACTGACTTATGTTCTGCTTAACCCTGTTGTATCCTATATTCTGTATTTGTAACCTCAGACCACTGTATATATTTTCTGCATGTATAGTGTTAGTTCTAGTGAGCCCTTAAGGCAATTAAATACATAATTTAATCTTGTGCGATCTTGTATCTCGATCACGAATCCCCACGTCCATGTTACAGCCTAGTTATACGCTACTGCGGGTTGGTTTCTCACCCTATATAATCCTGTTAGCGGACCGGGGTTATATCAAATGAGAAGCTGGTGGCAGTATACCCAGTCTGAGAAAGAGCTGTTTCACTGGGGCAGTGAAAAGACTCTCTCAGCTTGCTGCCTCTCTGTGCCCGCGTCGACAGGAGGTGTCTGGGTAAAGTATATCAAGTTGACGTTACCTGCTCCTCCAGGAGCTTTGGTAACCAGTAACCATACTGTATCTCGTTAACTCTATATAGTTGACGTCCAGCGGCAGCATGATGCGATATTCGTCACAAAATAAAATGGGGAATAGCGGACATCCTTGTCGTTTTCCATTTGTCAGGGGCAATGGATTTGAGAGCATACCATTTCTCAATATATTGCTCGACGGATTTTGATATAAAGCTTGGATGCCTCTTAAGATGGGGCTTGAGAAACAAAATTTCTCAAGAGTAGAGAACATACAGTCAGGTCCATAAATATTGGGACATTAACACTATTCTAGCATTTTGTCTCTATACAGCACCACAATGGATTTGAAATGAAACAAACAAGATGTCAGATTTAATTTGAGGGTATTTACATCCAAATCAGGTGAACGGTGTAGTAATTACAACAGTTTGCAGTGCCTCCCACTTGCTAAGGGACCAAAAGTAATGGTACAATTGGCTTCTCAGCTGTTCCATAGCCAGGTGTGTGTTATTCCCTCATTTTCCAAATTACAATGAGCAGATAAAAGGTCCAGAGTTCATTTCAAGTGTGCTATTTGCATTTGGAATCTGTTGCTGTCAACTCTCAAGATGAGATCCAAAGAGCTGTCACTATCAGTGAAGCAAGCCATCATTAGGCTGAAAAAAAAAAATCTGAGAGACAGCAAAAACATTTGGTGTGGCCAAAACAACAGTTTGGAACATTCTTAAAAAAAAGGAACGCATCGGTGAGCTCAGCAACACCAAAAGACCCGGAAGACCATGGAAAACACCTGCGGTGGATGACCAAAGAATTATTTCCCTGGTGAAGAAAACACCCTTTACAACAGTTGGCCAGATCAAGAACGCTCTTCAGGAGGTAGGAGTATGTGTGTCAAAGTCAACAATCAAACCATCTGTGAATACAGAGGGTTCACCACAAGATGTAAACCATTGGTGAGCCTCAAAAACAGGAAGGCCAGATTAGAGTTTCCCAAACGACCTCTAAAAAAGCCTTCACAGTTCTGGAACAACATCCTATGGACAGATGAGACCAAGATCAACCTGTACCAGAGTGATGGAAAGAGAAGAGTATGGAGAAGGAAAGAAACTGCTCATGATCCTAAGCATACTACCTCAATAGTGAAGTATGGTGGTGGTAGTGTCATGGCGTGGGCATGTATGGCTGCCAATGGAACTAGTTCTCTTGTAAGCAGCAGGATGAATTCTGAAGTGTTTCAAGAAATATTATCTGCTCACATTCAGCCAAATGCTTCAGAACTCATTGGACGGCGCATCACAGTGCAGATTGACAATGACCCAAAGCATACTGCAAATACAACCAAGGAGTTTCTTAAGCGAAAGAAGAGGAATGTTATGCAATGGCCAAGTCAATCACCTGACCTGAATCTGATTGAGCATGCATTTCACTTGCTGAAGATAGAACTGAAGGGAAAATGCCCCAAGAACAAGCAGGAACTTAAGACAGTTGCAGTAGAGGCCTGGCAGATCATCACCAGGGATGAAACCAAGCATCTGGTGGTGTCTATGCGTTCCAAACTTCAGGCTGTATTTGACTGCAAAGGATTTGCAACCAAGTATTAAAAAGTGAAAGTTTGATTTATGATTATTATGTCCCATTACTTTTGGTCCCTTTACAAGTGGGAGGCACATATGCAAACTGTTGTAATTCCTACACCGTTCACCTGATTTGGATGTAAATACCCTCAAATTAAAGCTGGCAGTCTGCAGTTAAAGCACATCTTGTTTGTTTAATTTCAAATCTATTGTCATGATGTATAGAGCCAAAAATGTTACAATTGTGTTGATGTCCCAATATTTATGGACCTGACTGTATGTCCCCAGTGTATTCTATCAAACGCTCTTCTCTGCATCCAATGAAAGGAGCAGAGAAGGCATTTTTTCAAATTCAATCCACTTAAGGATGTTTATAAGTCTGCGGGTACCATCAGAGGCTTGTCTATTAGTGACAAAGCCTACTTGGTCCGGTTTTGCTAAAAGGGGGATGATGTTCAATAGTCTTGAAGAGATGATTTTCACGTATAGTTTAATATCCGAATTAATGAGAGATGTTCGGCGATAGTTAGTTACCATAGAAGGGATCTTTGTCTTGTTTGGGAATAGTGATTATAGTAATCTGTGACATTTCTTTAGGGAAATATCCAGTTGATAATGCTTGGTTAAATATTTCTTGGAGATTAGGTGCTAGTGATTCTGAAAAACTTTTTATAGTATTCATTAAAGAAGCCGTCGGTACCTGGGGTTTTATCGATTTCTTGTTTAGAAAAAGGGGTTTTAAGTATCTTGAGACATTGGGTTCTTGGGTAGTTTTACAGAGTTGAGAAAGTGTTGTATATCTACTAAGTTTGGTTGTTTGATGGATTGGTCCTCTCTGAGGTTATATAATAGTCACTAAAATAGTTTGTAATGTGTTGAGGGTTAAGTAGTTTACTGTTGTTTTTTGTGTTATAAGGTATGCAATTTTGGTTTAGTTTTCTGATTTTAACACGATTTGCATAAAGGAGGAGGCTTTATTGTTTTGGCTATAGTATTGTAGTTTGAGTTTCGTCATGTAATGTTCATAATCGTCTAGTAGTATTAAGCGAATCTCGCTCTCATCAGTTTTGTTATGTTGGTTAGGACTTGTGGATTGTGTTATGTATTCTTTTTCTGCTTTCTTAAGGACGTCTAGTTTCTCTTTTAGTCTTTTCTGTTTCTCTTTCTTGTAATGAGTGCCATATTTTATTAAAAGGCCTCTAATGTATGCCTTATGTGCCTTCCATAGTGAAAACCTATTTTTTTCGGGACTATCATTTATTGTAAAATATTCCTTAAGGTCTAATTTCAGGGCATGTTGAACGTCCTTGTTAGCGATCAAGTAATTGTTGATGCTCCAAATTAATTCTTGGATGTATTTTTCTCCTTTATTGTGGTAATAAGAGGAGCATGATCTGACCGAGTTTTCTGGCCTATCTGTGCATTGCGTATTAGTCGGAGGGAGTGTCTAGTGGTTAGGCAGTAATCTATTCTAGTGTATGTGTTATGACAGGACGAGATAAAGGTGTAGTCTCTTTCGCTAGCATTTATACATCGCCAAGAGTCATATAGATCATTGCTTAATAACCAAGAACGAAGTGTGGGAAAAGTTCTCCTACTCCGCCAGTGGTGTCCATAATGGGATCTGCAATAATATTTATATCACCAAAGATGAAGAGATGTCCTCTTTGAATCTTGGTCAGTTTTTTGATGACTTTATTCAAAAAGGAGATCTTGGAGGAGATAGGACAATATATATTATATATTGTGTATAGAATGTTGTTTAATTTACAAACTAGAATAAGAAATCTTCCCCCACTATCTCTAAACATGCTAATCTCTTCAAATGCTATAGTATCTCTGATAGCTATGCTGCCTCCTGCCTTTTTAGAGGATGAGCAAGAGTAATGTGGGGATATTTTTTTATGCTTAAATCTAGCAGTATCATCAGCTAACAGATGTGTCTCTTGAATACAGACGATGTCCACACCATTAGATCTTGCTTCTTTCCAAAGGGATATGTGTTTGTATGGGTGATTAAGTCCCTTTACATTTAGTGAGAGAGTCTTAATAGTCATATTGGGTGTGTAGTTGAAGCTAAGGCCCCTTTTACACGGGCGAGTTTTCCACGCGGGTGCAATGCGTGAAGTGAACGCATTGCACCCGCACTGAATCCGGACCCATTCATTTCTATGGGGCTGTGCACATGAGCGGTAATATTCACACATCACTAGTGCGTTGCGTGAAAATCGCAGCAAGTTCTATTTTGTGCGTTTTTCACGCAACGCAGGCCCCATAGAAGTGAATGGGGCTGCCTGAAAATCGCGAGCAAGTGCAGATGCTGTGCGATTTTCACGCACGGTTTCTAGGAGACGATCGGGATGGGGACCCGATCATTATTATTTTCCCTTATAACATGTTCATCCCTTATAACATGCTCATGACATAGTCTGTCACAAGATCCATCACAATGGTAAAAGATCATGTGATGGACCATGTGATGAGTGCAGTGACGTCATCAAAGGTCCTATTCCGCAAAGAAGAAGACAGAAGAGATGCCGGCTGCGCGATCAAGTGGATTAAGGTGAGTTAAATTATTTATTTATTTTAACCCCTCCAGCCCTATTGTACTATGCATTCTGAAAATAATACAATCTACACAACCTTGAACCCAAACCTGAACTTCTGTGGAGAAGTTCGGGTCTGGGTACCACATTCAGTTTTTTATCACGTGCGCGCAAAACGCATTGCACCCACGCGATAAAAACTGAACAACGGAACGCAATTGCTGTTAAAACTGACTGCAATTGCATACCTACTCGCGTGGGTTTGCCGCAATGCATCCCGACCTTATCTGGACACTCTCGTGCGAAAGAGGCCTAACAGTTTCTCTTTTTCTTCTGTGACAATGCTTAGTGTTGGACATCTGGTCTTCTGAAGAGCCTTTGTTCAGCTGGGTTTTGGGGGATCTGCGAGTGATCTGGCTTTGGTGAGGCCTTGGTGGTTGCAATTACGGTGATCTGGTTTTTGGATCTAGGTGGATTTAAAACAAAGGGGAAAACAAAAGCGAACAAATAATCCCTATTTGTGTTAGGGAAACAAAGAACGATCTGAATGCTTGGCAGATGCGTGGGGACAGTGATTGTGGACTAGTTTTCACTTCACGTTTTGCATAAGTTCAGGTCTTCTGAGGGTTTGAGATCCATTCTTCTTGCATAGTGGGGATTTCTTTCTTCTTTCTTGTAGTGGTTGTGTCTACGTTGTTAAGTTGCCATTGTTTGAGCAATTTTTGCCCTTCATCTGTATTGTGGATTATGTGGGTTGTTCCTTCTTTTTGTAGGATTAACTTAGTAGGAAATCCCCATCTTATTTTCTCTCAGGCATGAGTTTATTGGATGGAATTTTTTCCTTTCCAGTATAGTTGCTTGTAAAAGGTCTGTGAAAAGAATAACGTGCCTGTATGGATCGGGTAGAGATTGGAGTTTTTTGCCGCAGACATGATTTCTTCTTTGATATGGTAGAAGTGAATACGGGCAAGGACGTCTCTCGGCTTGTTTTCTGGGATGTTTTGGGTTTTGGAAGTCTGTGTGCTCTATCAACAGTAAGGTGAGGCTTCTGGTAGCAGGGCCTGCATAAGTTTTTGCAGATATTTAGAAAATTCTCCTGGGGAGACTGTCTCAGGGATCCCCCTAAATTTGACAGTGTTTCGCCTAGAGCAGTCTTCTAGGTCTGCTAATTTCGCTTTAATGGCTGTGATGTCGTCTTGTTGGGAGTTATGTGCGTCTACAAGGGTATTGTGTGCATTTGCGTATTCCGCCATTTTGTTTTCAATGGGATTCACTCTCTCTCCGAACTCATCTAGGTTTGCGGAAATAGCGTTGCACATTTGTGCTATGTCAGCTTTGATGGAGCACTTTAAAGCCATCAGCATTTCTTTCATCAAATCTACTCCGATGACGTCATTAGAAGTGGGTATATGGGCAAATACTCCCATGGTGTGGGGTGATAGAGAAGTGGACGCACCTACTTCATTTGAAGGGGATTGATTGTTGTCCATCTCTGGTTTTTGCTTGGCTGGACCTCTAGTTTCTGAGGTATCTGAGAAAGCTGCATCTTTTTCTTCTTGTAGTATCTCCTGCTGAGTTATATTGAAGCTTTTTGCTCTCTGTATCGATCTTGCAGGTTTGGTGTTTTTAAAACCAGTTGTGGTTGTGTCTCTGCCTGGAGTCTTTTCAGCTTTTGATAAATGTTTTGTACTCCTCCTATCGTCTCTGTCCTCTATAGATGCCGAGGTGGAGCTGCTGCAGCTGGAGGAGCGTGAGGTTTGACGCGTGTGCTTCTCCGCTGCGAGGAAGACGTCGGCGAGGTGCTTCGGGGGCTCCCTTCTTCTACTACTCTTCACCATGGTGGGTAACTCTGCTATATTTCACAATTTTGATGTTTTAAAAGGCTGTGTAGATCGCCTGAGGGTGTTGGATCAGCCTTGCTATGCTTGTGAAGTCCCGAGCTAATTCAAACTACGCCCATCTTGCCCGGAGCTCGACCACGCCCCCTATCGCAGATTTTCATGTGTAATATCCACAGCGTACAGTGCCAACCATGTTGATGAGATTTTATGCTGCCGACCCTCGCTGCAGAAATTCACAGCCATTCCTGCGGCAAAAAGAACGCCTGCAAGACATGCAGTTTTTGCTGGAATATTTTTCAGATATCTGAGTCAAAATTCACATCAGATTTTATGCTGCATTTTCTGTCATGTGTTGGTTTATCTTTAGGCCTTTGGGTATGTTCACATGGTTGTATTAGTGCACTAAATAATTATACGTGGAATCTGCATTTAATAAAATCTATGCATTTCCTGTGCTGTTTTTATTAGATGGTCTGAAGGGGTTTACGGTGTGGATTTTGATGTGGATTTTGATGTGGATTTTGCTGCCTTTATAATTTCCCTGTGGAATCCACACAAAGGTTATTTTCAGACTTAGGATTTTGGGCAAGGGTTTCAGCGCAGATTCGGTGCCAAACACTGGGCTGAATCTACACTTGAACCACTTGCCATTGTTTTCAATAGGAGGTTGTACTGCAGTTCATGTGGCAGAGTATTTTTGATGCACGCTTTTCAAGACTGCACCAAGAATGTATAGGTCCATTTTTGTTGCACGTACCCCTCTCAAAGATGCAGCAGGAGCCTGTTCTCCGTTGAGCTCCATTCAATGGAGCTAAACCTAAAGTGGGTCTGCATTAAAACCCCCGGCAAAAACCGCAGCACAGTGCAGCTATTTTGACGCTGACAAAATCCTCCATCTGAACATACCCTAAGAATGAACATGTTGAATTTTTGTCAACAATGCAGATTTTCTATCCAAGTTTCCAAACGAAAAATGAGAGTTGATTCAACGCAGATTTTGGTGCGTAAAATATGCCAAAATCCACGTGCTCAATTGAAGAGTATGTTCAAACAGGAAGGATACACTGTGGAGTTTCTGCCGTGGAATTGTGGGAAGGAAATCCACAGTGTATCAGCAGAAATTACATGTGGATGTATTAGTAGTGTCACTTAACTCTGAAAAAAATGTTGATATGGGTGCATTCACACGACCATTGTACGTGGAAAGCACAAACCATGGACCCACAAAACACAGGCACTGGCCATCTGCACTCCGCATCGCAGACTTGACTCCACGATCTGCAAGATGTGGTGTAAGATAGAACATGTCCCTTCCGCGTTCTGTAGGTCTTATGTTTGCTGTCCACAAAACTGAGTCAGCTATTTAACAGTCCCGTGAAAGTACCCTAAAATGTTGATTGATGGAAGTCTGATTGCTGAGACCTACAACAATTGCTAGAACAAGGAGCGAGAAGTATGTTCTCTCTCCTCACTTTCATTTCCTGCAGTGAGGAGAGAGAGTGCTGTTTGCGAGTACTTCTCTCTCCTTATTCTAGCGATCTGTGGGGTCTCAGCACCCAGATCCCCACCGATAAAAACTTTTGATATACCTCAATAATATTTTTTCAAAGTTCTGTGATACTATGGGTACATCCATGCAGAATGTAATTTCTGCTGAAAAATTGGATGAAGATGAGTTAGATATGCATTTGTCTTTGATTTTGCTGTAGATCTGCTCTGGATTTCAGTGACACCATAAGTCTGTATGTGTTTCTCACCCCTTCCTATAGTGTTCTTTTGGTGTTTGCCAGGCAGAAATGTGTCAACATACCTTCTCTTTTTACTGTGTATTAAATAGCATATACGGAGGCATCTAGTTACAAAAATATACAGTTTGGCCTTATGAGTGATGTTTGCCTCTGGATGCCTACACTATGGCTTGTATCAAAGCCATGCACCCGCTAAGCAGTTAGCTGACAACTCCTTGTCCAGGAATTCAACTGACAAATAAATAAGCAGTAAACACACATGAATCAAGGATAAATTGCAAAAAAGAAAGGATTTATTGACCACCATAAAAGCTCGAGAAACACCTTGTAAACTAGTGTCCTTGCATTTGAAGAAACAGGGAGAAGGGGCGGAAGGTATATATTGGCAATGCAGTATAAAACAGGTTGTGTGACGACGCCATGTTTTTTCTGGGTTGCTTTGATTCAGGCTCAGCGGACTCTTGTGGTAGCTGTAAGGAGAAGACGGAGGGTTGTCATTCTTCATTATACACAGTCACAGTTTATATTTTATTGTACACATACTGAGACCCAATTTTTGGCTTCCTCCAGCAGTCACTGATTTTATGGGTATGATAAATGGGGCATCCAAGCAAAGGTCTATCACGCCAACAGCTATACAACCCATCTCTTCCAAATGGGTACTGGAAATCAAAAGTTGGGTGAGGGGCAAACATGGGCAATACGGTTCTTGGAGGGGAGGGGTGTATAGTACCATGACCTAATACAGTGCAGGCTTCATTTTTTTTTTTTTGCTTTAGAATGTCTTCTACTGCATGGGCACCCCTATCATAGCTGCTCAATATTAAACACAGAGCCTTTATGTGAAAAACCTTTGTGCTATATATTCTAACCTTACCTTTTCTCATAGAAAAAAAGAAAGTTCAGACTGGACTAAGGGGGTTTTCTGCTTCCAGGAACTGTACCACTCCTGTCCAGGGTCTGTGTGCCGTATTGCAACTCAACAACACAGACCATGGACAAAAGTGGTGCTGTTCCTAGGGAAATTCCCTGACCATTTTTTTATTTTTATTTAGACTGCCCCCCCCACCTTGTTAGCTATAAAGTGTAAAGATATTTACATGTAGTGGTAGTGCTTGTAGTTGAGGAATATCCACCAGTTACAGGAATCCTGGAAAACAGACATATAGTTACCATAATGTATATGTAAAATATATTAAATCGTTAGAGTTTCGGAGACTACAAGGTCAGTCTGGCCATACACATGCCATGAGCCCAGATCTATCACTCTTGATATCTTCATTCACATACCTACTTGGTTCTTCTGAGCAAGAATATGTTCTAAGTTCGAAGAGGCAATGGATCATCTCGCAGACAACAAGAGGATGGACAGCTGAAATCCAACATGCCCTCTTCTGGTCTCCCAGACATGTGCCCCAGGGAGGACCCCCATACACATTAGATGATTGGCCCGTTCAGCCAAAATTGGTGGGTTCGACATACACTTAAAGTATATGGCCAGGTTAAGGTGTATGGGATATCTTCATAGATAGGAAATTGCTTGATGAGGATTGGTTGGTGATCAGGCAGAAGAGCATAAGTTCAAATGGAATGGCTAAAATTATCAGAAGAGGCCAAAATTGCCCTTCCTGCTCTATTGCCTTATAGATTGCTATTGCTAGTTTTAGTTGTGCATTTATTGTAGCTAGTTCTATTGTATATGTATCCAACCAGTTAATTACTAGCATAATGGTAGCATCTCTCTCTTTCTAAATTGAAGTAAAGAAACTATAATGTAGTATTATTATGCACATATGACCATGCACTGACTGTGGCCTTGTGATGAGTGGTGCCCCATGTTTTCAATGCAGACCCCAAATATGGTGGCCAGTATATAATATACGATCAATGACTTGCAAATAGCAGAATATAATTGTTCCTGCAGGACTCACTTGCCGTCTTGTGAATCCAGCAGCTCTCTGTATTTGGCAATCTCTTGTTCCAGGCGAGTTTTCACATCTAATAGCATCTTGTATTCACTGCTCTGAAGTTCCAGCTGGCTCCTGATCTCTTGAAGCTCACACTGGACCTTGGCTATGACTTCCTGGAGTTGTGACAACTGTGCGCAGTAGCGTCCTTCTGTTTCTGCCAAGGAGGACTCTAGAGCTGCTTTCTGCATGAGAAAGACGGTTTATTATGGGAATTCCAGGCAATCAGAATACAGTTTTATAATGGCAATGCCTTTTGAGGATCACATTGTATACATTAACCAGTACAGTGTTCTTAAATGGTCTAATTGTAGAATATGGAGTCCCTGCTGCTTCCATTTATGATTAAACAGTAACTTTCCAGACCAGGCATAAGTCTGGCCATTAAATAGCTGTCGGAGGAACAAGTGTTCTTTCCTGACTACCTTGATCTACAGCAAAAATAGCGTGGGACTGCGTTAGCCCGAAAAATCTATCCCAAATACCTTATACACATACAAGCACAGGGAGGTAAGCCATTGCCAAACACTTCCCATGAACAAAAGAATCAAGCGTTAAAAAGCCCCTGTACAGATTAGATTGTCTGCCTGTTGGCAGGTTTGGCCAATGTACATCTAATGTGTATAGCTAGTTTAGCCCTTAATAGAAATATTCAATTTTCTGACATTGATTCTAATCTTTGCCCATCCCTCCAAGTCAAGGAAGTCTTCCCTTTTTCCAAGAGACTCCTGGACATTTTGGGAGAGTTGTGCAGAATGATAGTTTAGATTCTATCCCACCTTCCTTTCTTACCTCCAGGCTATACAAATTACCCTCCACCATTTCTGCAACCTGTCTTTTGACCTCTTCTATTTTTATGTTTTTGTAGATTAAGTCTGCCCTTCACATCTATATGTGAACGGTAGCCCTTAACAGTTAATCGCTAGCCCATGATAAATAACATATGAAGGGGTTGTCCCATCACAACAATGTATTCCCTATTATTCACAATGTCTGGTCAGCGGGGGTCCACCTGCTCAGGCTCCTGCCATTTACTAGAGCAGCGCACGTGTTCTCGCATTTGAATGAAGTGGCGGACATGTGTAACACCCCAGAGTGGTGTTACCACTTCTGCACATTGCTACTGTCTTTACTGGTCTAACAAAATATCATCTTATGTATTGTTGTCCAGGTCCTATACACTGTGCATTCCTAGTCTGTTTGCAACTATTATGTTCATATCATGGGCCTGTTTCACCAGCAGGCGGCAGCAAACACAGCAGAGCAGTACTTAGATAGAATGGAACTTAACATTCTATTCTAATCCCCTCTGGAGAGAAGTGGGCTTGTCCTACTTCCTGCAGGAAGGGTGGGGACCAGTTAGTCTAGCTTATCGATAGACAGGGGAACAGTGTACAGGGGCACGTCACTGCTGTACGTGCCCATGCCAGCCAGAGCACCTTAAGCTCTGCTGGCCATGCCCACGCCAGCCAGAACACCTTAAGCTCTGCTGGCCATGGAGACCAAAGCTTGAAGCCTCAGGAGCCAGGAGGAAAGTTTCCTGGCATAACCTAAAGTCACACTACAGAGAAGAAGTGCAGCATACAGAAGAAGCTGAGTTATACAGCCAGCCTGTCAGTACAGCAGAGTCAGAGAGAAACAGAGACATAGCAGAGTTTGCCTGCCAGTTTAATGCTAAAGCCTGCTGGAACCAAGACAAAGCCTGAAACTGGAGAAACGTTTATTAAGTAAAGCTGCCATTGAACTTCATCTCAAGGTCTGGACTCAAGTTATTTCTTCAAATACCTCAATTATTTCCCCTATTTATTGCTTAGGAGCCAAAGCCTGGGGTCCAGCCGTATCCAGGTAGGAGCACCGTGACACACATAAAGAGACTATTTAGGCTGCACTGTACCGCTCTGCATTTCCTACACCTGGGATGCGATAAAGTAGGGCCCTGGGGGAAGGCTGCACGTTGCACAAGCTACTGCTCTATTCATCTCTATGAGTCTGCCAGGGATAACTATGAAGCTATCTCCAGCAGTCCCACAGTGTCCATGGAGTCCTGCCAGCATGTCTGCTTTCTATGTTAAATATTACAGAAGCATAAGAACTCCTGGGCCCCAATTCAAAATCTATAATAGTACCCTCAACCTACCACGTGTTTTTTTATAATAAAGGTGTCTTATGTGGCAGAAGGGGCCATTAAACATTTTCAGGTTCCAGGACCTAGAGTGAACGCTACCTCTGCACCTCTATTGGTGTATTTTACCATTAGTAGGCATGGGCTGTATTCATGTCTTCACCATAGTCAATTGTACCTATGGCTCTGTTCACTTACCATACTGAGTTGAGACTGCAACTCTATCTCCAGACTCTGTAGAGTGTGTTTGAGGTTTGTGATTTCTGATTTAGAGGTTTGGACTTCTTGACTTCCAGTGACAACTTGTACTTGCAGTTCCTTGGTCTAAAACATACAATAACGTGAAAGAAGTTTATTAGTGACCTGACAGTTATGGGATAAACATAGAGATTCCAATAAAATATTTTAAAAAGTTGCTGCCTGCAGAGAACAAAAAGCAAGATATACAACTGCTATGAGATTAAAGTGATTATTCTTCAATTTAGGGCCCATTTAAACAGGGCAATAATAGGCTGAACCAGAGTTCAAAAGAACTCTCATTCCCAATCAATTGGCCCTTGTAACATGGCAGCAATCAGCCAACAACTATTCTGTCGGCTATTCGCATGTTTTACGTGAGCCTTAAAATCATAGTTTTCAGCAGCACATCTCTCTCTGGTTAAACAGGTAATATGCAAACACAATGAAGACCAAAAAATCATAGTAGCCCCCATACAGTTTGGACCAGGCCATGTAAAAGCCCTTTAAACCAGTTCACCATGCAATTCAGATTGGCTTTACAGTTCTCCAAACTCACCTGGGCCACAAACCTTTCTTCAGCTTCTTTTTGATATTTGTTAGCCAATTTTTCATAATCAGCTCTCATGTCAGCCAGGATCTTGCTCAGATCAATACCAGGAGCAGCGTTCATCTCCACATTGACATTTCCACTGACTTGGCCTTGCAGTCCCTTCATCTCCTATAACATAATTCCGTAAATTCCATAATTTGGTCTACTGGAATCCATAATCATTTACAAAAGTCTTTATCTCACCTCCTCATGGTTCTTCTTCAGGTAGGCCAGTTCTTCAGTTAAGCTTTCAATCTGGCTCTCAAGGTCAGCCCTGGCTAAGGTTAGTTCATCGAGAACCCTGCGGAGACCATTGATATCAGCTTCCACGCTCTGGCGGAGAGCCAGCTCGTTCTCATACCTGCAAACAAACATGCATTTTAGAGACTGAGTACAGATATATGTAACTACTACTAGTTTTCTACTATATCAGAAAAAAGCTAAGAACTTAAGATGTCTGACACTGCTGAATCCAACTTTGCTATTGAGCCCCATATACTTTGAACCCAAAGCTATCTACATTGGTAAGGAATACATGACCAATACTTACTTGATCCTGAAGTCATCAATAGTAAGTCTTGTGTTATCGATGGCCAAGATCACTTTGTTATTATCAATATGGGCAGCAAGGATCTGTGGAGTTATCATACAATAATTTTGAGACTACTTCTATCATTTAGTTATGCTACCTATATTGTATCACTGGTGTAACATTGTTGAGGTTGTAAATGAAATAAATAAGAGCATGACTTAAATGCATGTGGTTACGTTAGAAGACATCTTTTCAGCAGGCAGCATACCCATACCTGACCCAATCAGATATGTTATCATTTATAACAGTCTCTTGAAAGCCTTATATGATTATTCCTGGGTTATGCTGGTAATTTTTTATAGGACAACCAACAAATATATATTCCATAATTGCATGCAATGGAAGCAGTAATAAATATGTGTTTCAAAAACAGATAAACCGTAAAATCACAGGTATGTTATGATTTTTCTTGGAAACATTAAATTCTCAGGGTGCTAGTTTATCCTGTAGTTTGCCTGTAACTGCTATACTGCCTTTAGGAAATGTTTAATGGGTTGTCACATGATCGGTCTGATTTTGTGCTACATTTGTCAGAAAACCTGAAGCCTGGTCTAATATTTCATGATATTTACTGATACATTTATAAAGAGTATTTAAAGAACATGTAACCCTTGGTACCCAGGATACATAACGTGACTATGCTGGGTGTGTACATGGAAGCTGTAGACAAGTCATAGTTAGAAGTTCCTTTATTCAGGTCAAAGGTTCAGTACCCTAGCCCTCTATCTAAATAACCTGGTCTAAGTTAAGACAGTCTTGTTATCGACCCCTGGGCATCAAGAACCTAGGAAAGATACTCCATAAGCCTGCCCCAGCTACATCCTTGTACATTTACCCTCAGATCTTTTGTTCTCTCCTAATCAATGAAGTGTTAAGATAACTCTAACAATGTAAGTAACAACCCTGTTGCTCTTATTGGACCCAGAGAGACCAAGAATCTAGCCCCATCCCCTTGACTTAGTGTTGTGAACTTGCGAAGTCTCCACCTTTTCTCAAACATTGTAACTCAAGCAACCCAGTAAGGATCATATTGATCTAAGGGTCACTGAAGCTCTATGAGATTGCTGGTGTGAACAAGGACAACAGTCCAATTTTCAGTTTGAGTTGAATTTGAGATGTACAATGCTCTCACAACGCATTGCAGCAAGGAGTCTTATTACTCTTAGAAGGTACAAAATCTTGTCTGCCAAATTAGTCTGTGTTTCATCTTGTTGCAGACTGTCTGTAGCTAATATCTACAGAGGTGTGAACTCTTGTTTATATCCTATTAATATTAACAGTTTAGGCAGTATTTGAATTTCATTCCTGTTATATACTTGTAGCATTGACACATTGCTCATGTCATGATACCAGGGATACCTGCTGTGTAGGTGATGCACAATTACTTAATCTGCAGTTACCCATATTCAGGAGGCTAAATGTAGCCCTAGGCTGACAAAAAGTAGGATGTATAGTGTGAAGTTGGTTATCTGGATATAATTAATACATTGTACATAAAGCAGAAAATACAACTGTGTAACAGCTACAAGGACTAGATATTTTGAATTGAACTGGAGCCTTACCTTAGCACGAAGATCTTCAATTATCTTATAGTATTGGCTATAGTCTGCTTCCTTTTTAATGGGACTTTGCTTATCATACCATTCCCGAATCTTTTTCTCCAGTTCTGCATTAGAATCTTCCAAGGCGCGCACTTTGTCCAGATAGTTTGACAAACGGTCATTTAGGTTCTGCATTGTCATCTTCTCATTGCCGGAAAGAAGACCCTCTCCAAATCCACCTTGGTTAAAGCCACCGCCAAAGCTGCCAGCTGCACCACCGAAGCCAGCACCACCACCGAAGCCAGCACCACCACCGAAGCCAGCACCACCACCATAGCCAGCACCACCACCATAGCCAGCACCACCACCATAGCCAGAACCACCACTAAAGCCAACTCCGCTACCAAACCCAGCATCTGCTGCATAGCCACCATCAAAACCAGAACCTAAGTTGCCAGAACCAAAATCTGTACCCTGGTAGCAACCTGCATTTCCACCAAACTTTCCCCCTGCTGCACTGGAACCATATTTAGAAAAAGAAACAGAATTCCTTGAGCCAACTCCCCTTCCACCGGCTACAGACCCAGTTGATGCCCTGTAAGAAGTTGATGAAGAATGATAAGCCATGTCTACAAGTTGCAGATGATCTCAAACCAATATATTAGTCACTAATACAGCCTGTTCTAGTGCTGCAGGAGTATGTCCTGCACCCCACTAGTCTCCTTATAAATACTTTTCAATGGGTGTTACCTTTCAGAACCTAATTATTAGTCATTACGTGTCTGCCAGAAGTGAAATACTTGCCAATAATGAATTGATTACACTCATGTTTTTTTCTGCATTATTTTCCTTCTTGGATACAGTTGACACATAACTTTCACAGTTGATGTTTTTTTTCTATTGTTTATCTTCACAAACCTATAATTTAGGAAGGGTGTATTCATGTAGGTACATATCACACAATGACATCTCATTGAACTTTTTAGAAGGATCAGTCCACCCACATCACTGATTCAGTGCAGAATACCTGCAGTATGTGTCTAAAGTGTAGGTGCACTTCTAATGGACTTATATACATGGACAAGATTATCACCTATGCAGTAACATTTTGTTTGTAAAGGGCTTAAGGGAAGGTAAATAGCCTACCATTGCCCTGAAAATGCAACAGCAAAATTCAGTTTTGAGTTAATGATGGGGAGAGGGGCAGGATATCCATCACTGCAAGAGCAGAAAGAGATTACAAACAGTACCTATCTTTCTGTGGTGGACTTCACACGTACGTTCATTACATGATCAGCCTATTGAGTTTAATCACCATATATTGCTTAATTTTTCCTGCGGAGGTGGTGAAGGGGAATTGAACAGTTGCTGCCAGGTTCCCCTGCAGAGTACAGCTAATCATTGGGGTCCAAGCAATAGCATTTCATCAGGAGAACCTTCTAACAAAGGGAAACTAAACCGAGGGAAACCATTTTGGTGCCAAATGAAATAACATACTTTCCTTGAGTGCAAAGCTGAAGAATTTGCCTAGATTCAATTATATTGCTGAGAAATACCAGCCCGTCTTATGTATCATTTTCTACACCTGTTTTAGGAGTAGAAAATTATCTAAATCTACGCCAGCTAGAGAGCTGGCATAGATTTAGTCTGGCGGTAGATGCGCCTAAGTTATGTAGAGGCCATCACAGAGTTATTAAGACCGGCGTCTAAATAAATGACCCCATAAGTGTTCACACAGGACTTGGCCAGCTTATGCTGGCCATACTCATTAGATGTATCTCAGATAAGGATCAAGCAGGTTCGATTTCAATTCCCCAATGCTTTTGTTCTTTGGGAGAGTTATTCAGTGATTCTGAGAATTGTATATACTGATTTGAGAAATAAGATGACCTTCATAAGGAAAATTTGAGGCATGGGACGTTTCTCAAAATCATGTACATAGCAGAACAATACTCTTTATTCAACATATCCAATGTGTGGCATTCGGAAGGGGCACAGCTACAACTTTCTGCATCCACATCTGAAGAGCCACTGGAGGGAGACCTCCACATATACACCATACATGGCTGCTTTAAAAACTTCCAGCTGTACTATAATGGATTTTCCTGATTTTTTTTAGCTGGCTAAGGGACAACAGCAGGGAACTTCAGGGAAGGGTATGTACTGATCCCGAATCTAGTCTTGAAATTCTTCAGTTATATTCGGATTATAAGAGTGAACAAGACTTACAGTCTCGTATTTGCCTCCTGGCTGTTACTAAGCACCATAATCAGATAATTTCCTTCTTTCATCTCCTCTAACATTACATACTTCATAAATGAATGGATGCACATGGATAATGTGCAGTGAAAGCTCTGGTTTTCCTTTTGAATGAGATATGGAAAAATGTTATATTGCAGAACAGCTGGAACCTGGAAAGACAATGCAGAAAAAGAAAACGTTAAGGTGACCATGTACACTGATGAATGATCATTTCGTAGGAATGACCAGATCTTTTTTGTCCACAAAGTACCTTTCTTTGAGTGATAAATCTTTCATCCAACATAGAAAAGAAGACTCACCTGTGCCTGTCCGTGGTCTCACCGCTGTTCCATTTCCAGTCGCTTCTGGTCCATGCAGAACCGGTAAGCGGCTGGGTCCTGTGACCACTGCGGCCAATCACAGGCCTTACAACAAAAATATTTCGAGGGAGAGACAGCTCCACTTACAAATTTACTTTTATTAGATCCAATCAGTGGCGGTGCCCGTAGTGTTGAACCCTAGCCCGTCGAGTTCCAAGAGATCATAAGATGGAGAGAAGACCGCGGCACTCAATGTCTTCACAGTATGCAGGGGGAATTATAACTTTGGGGCATATTACTACTGTGGAGGCAGTGTGAGAGAATTAATATGTGCAGGCAGTGTGGGGCATATTACTACTGTCAGGCAGTGAGGAGGGAAGTTACTATTGTGGGGGCAGTGAGGGAGGAAGTTATTATGTTGGGGCCGTGTAGGGAAAATTACTACTGTGGGGGCAGTATGAGTGGAAATTACTATTGGGAGGCACTGTAGAGGCATTTCTATTGCAGGGACATATTAGGGGACATTATTTTTGGGGACACTATACAGGCATTATTACAGTTTTATTATTATTACTGGGGGCACGCTATGGAGCATTTATAATAGCTGTAGACACTATAGGGACATTTTTTCTACTGGGGTCACTATTTGTTTTAGCAGTATAGTACCTGGGGCATTGAGGAGCACAATGGGCACAGTATTGGAAGTGGCAGCAGGCTGACCAGGATGGGGAGGTTGATGGAAAAATTGACAAATCTAATTTGTCTGTGTAACAAACTATGTAGAGACGAAATGCGGCTGAAAGAATTTGTCATGGTGGTCTGGGTCAAATGGAGGAGAAGAGGAAAGAGAGGGTCTACATAACAGAAGATGTCACTGGATGTAAGAGGTATGTGGTGCTGTATTTTCCTATATGTAGTACTGGCTCACTACTGTAACCTGCGTCTCATCTTCTCTGACAAGTCCATTTTTTTATTATAATTATATGCATTTAAAATTTGGCGACTAAAGATTTCATTTTAGAAAGGAATGAGATCTGCACACCCTCTAGTGGTGGGTGCTCATAGAGGACAAGAGTCAATCCATTACAAAAAGGGAGATCTATTGCACACCAGAAGATTCTTTTTCAAGCAATGCTTTAATACATATTTGTGCAATTACATCATTTTGTGTTTAATTTTCATCCAAAGTATGTAGCAACATATGGGGCCATAAAATAAAGTCCCAACGTTTCGGTTGAGTAGCGACCTTTATCAAGGGATCTGAAAGGAATAAGAAGAGCATATGTAGGATATCTGAGTTCACAAAATGTTTGTAAGGATGTGGTATACTATTATACTAGTATTATACAAGTATACTACAGCCTTAGGCCTCATGCACACGTTTTTTTTTTTTTGCGGATAAGATGGGGACCCATTCATTTCAATGGGTCAGCCAAAAAATGCTGATAGTTCATCCGTTTGTGTTCTGCGTCCGTTGTCCGTGTTTCCCTTCAGCAAAAAAAATAGTGCATGTCCTACTTTTTTCACATTTGCGGATAAGGATAGGCATTTATTACAAGGGATCTGTGGAAAAAAAACAGATCCTCCCCAAAAAACTGATGCCCCATAGTTTTTTTCTGGGGACGCACAATTTGCGGATGCAAAAAACAACTGTTGTGTGCATGAGGCCTAACAAACATTTTGTGAACATATCCTACATATGCTCTTCTTATTCCTTTCAGATCCCTTGATAAAGGTCGCTACTCGACCGAAACATTGGGACTTTCTTTTATGGCCCCATATGTTGCTACATACTCTAGATGGAAATTAAACACAAAATGATGTCATTGCACAAATATGTATTAAAGCATTGCTTGAAAAAGAATCTTCTGGTGTGCAATAGATCTCCCTTTTTGTAAAAATTTAATTTGGCTCCTAAATTTTTCAGTTTAGGAGCCAATGGCTCCTGGTTATTTATTTTAGTCTGAAGCACTGAGACAACAAACTTTCGTGCACCATTCTTCTGTGAATACCGCATTCATTTGGAACTGGGACGCATGCAACATAGTCACCAAGTCTCACCCCTGCTGATTTTTGGATCATGAAGTGGCTGTTGGTAGAGCTCGCATGAATTTACTGTGCCAGGACCTATTCTACTCGGTTAGATCGAACCACACTTCAGACACAATGTATTGCAACAAGTCCAAATGTCCGTCTATGATCATATCTAGCAAATGCAATACAACCCACACTTCTGTGTATGTACCATGTCCTTTAACTCTTGAACTACCGATACTTGGTATGGCTTCAGGTAAAATGCTTTCCGTACACATCGGCATATTGTTCTGCTGATGTGCACCTACTGGGATAATTTTTGTATCAATTTCCTGTGGATTTCTCATAATCCTCTCCTAGATATCTGTAACGGCGACTGGTATCCAATCAGATAGTCATCTTTTTTTTAGCTTACATGCTGTTCCATGTATGGGGCACCTGATAATTTGACCACCACATTGTATAACCGTTTTATTAGATTACTATGTATGTATTGTGCAGTTATCTAGTTTGTTGGTATATTTGAGCACTATATGGTGGTAGATATTAAGGCACTGTATAGCACTGCTACTTAGGCATCATACAGAATATTATTTTTGCAAAATGTGGTGGTTGTGCTGATATTTGAGTAACATACTGTTTGGCGCATAAATTATGTTTTGTTTAGTATGGCTGTTTGTTCAGTGTCTTACAATACTTTATTACAACATAAGAGATTGTGCCAAGAGTAGCTACTGCACAAGACATCATTTCATGCATTAATGTTTTTTTTAAGGGGATCAGACCTTACATAAAGAATCGTTCAATCTAACTATGTCTAGATGGCAGTGATGAAGATGGCTCTGCAGGCAGCATCAAGATATCTCCACATAGCGTAGGCTCATACAATGTAGACAATCAACATCAGGTGCTTCCAAGTTCTGGTATATCTGTCTTTGCAACCTCCATGCTCACTCTTAATGTCCCCTTGCATTTGCAGTATGTCCTTCCCAGGGGCGGATTGGAAATTTAAAGTGTTGTAGGCAGGCCCAGATTGACAGAAGGTGGGGCCAACATGAGTCGGCAGGGTCAACTCAAGTAGGCGGAGCCAGAAATAAAATAGAGGGAGAAGTACATTGTGCTGCAATTTTTTATTTGGCTCAGTGCAGCACAATATACTGCTCCTGAAGAAGCAAATACCACAGTGAAGCACAATATACCCCAGTAAAACCAAAAACCTCCCTAAAAGCTGCCCCTCTGTGGTGACCAATGCCAACTACCACATCCTGTCCTCCTCCTCCTCTTGACTCTAATTAGGATATGGAGTAAGGGGATGAGGATTTGAGTCAGCCCTACCTTTAGCATCCTGCCAGGTCTTTTAGCATGGCATACATACAGGGTAGTGCAACACCACATACCTCTTACATCCAGTGATGTCTCCTGTCATGTAAACATTCTCTTTCCTTATCTTTCTATTTTTCTATCTTCTCATTTTCCGTCTCTGCAGAGTTTGACACACAGACAGATTAGAGTCCTCAAATTTTCATCATCCTCCCAACAATGGTGCTTTAACATTGTCATCCTTCTGCTACCTTCAATACTGTGCTCGCTATGCTCCCCAATGCACCAAAATAATGTACTGTAGAAAAAAGTCCCTCAGTAATAATAATGCTCCCTATTGTACCCCCAGTAACAATAATGCCCACCCCAAGCAATAACAATGCCCCTGTTGTGCTTCCAGTATTAATAGTGCCCTTGACAGTGCCTCCAGTAATAGTAATTCCCCTATAGTGCCCCTATTATTCCCCCAGTAATAACAATGCCCCTACAGTGCCCCTATAATACGCCAATAATTATGCCTCCACAGTGCCTCCAATATTAATAAGGCCCCAGTATTAAAAATGCCACCTTCGTGCCCCCAGTAATAATAATGCATCCAATAATAGTGCCTTATACAATAATAATGCCCTCAGTATTAGGTATAATATGTATTTTGCCTTCAGTAATAATAATGCTTCCTACAGTGCTCACTATAGCCTCATTAATAATAATGCTCCAAATAATAGTGCATCAAGCAATAATAATGCCCCCAGTATTAATAATATCATGTATTGTATTATGCCCCCTTAATAACAATACCCCATGTTGTGCCACCAGTAATAATGATGCTCCACTGTGCCCTCTAATAATATTGCCCCCATAGTGCCCCCAGTAATATCCTCCTCTCTTGCCCCCGGTAACATTCCTTTTGTACACACAGTAATGCCCCCTGCCCCAGTAATGTTCCTGTAGCGTCCACAGTAAGGCCCCGTTTGCCCCATTAATGTACCTATTGTACACCCAGTAATGCCCTCAGTAATGTCCCTATTGTGCCTATAGCAGTGCCCCCCTGCCACCAGTAATGTTCCGATAGTGTCCACAGTAATGTCCCCTGCCCTCAGTAGTGTTCTTATAATGCACCCAGTAATGCCCCCTTCCCCCCCGGCACCAAGTAATGCCCCTATAGTGGCCACAGTAAGGCTCACAAATTACAATGCAATCTAATGCATTTCCCATTCCAGCACTTGCAGCTCATCAGTATTTAATGTGGACCTTCTGCACAGGCCCATCAACACCCTGCCCAAGGTATGTAACTTTTCTGAGATGTCAGGTCCCTGTCACAGACTACCTGTAATATCACGACTATACATCCCACCAAAACTCACATTGGACTTTTTACCCATGGTGATGCACATTATATCGGGTTACTTAGCTGCCATCTGTCAGAAGCTAAAAGGCACAAGACATGGCACACCACAACAAAGATAGTGCAAGACATATGAGACCAAGCAACATGGCACCCTGAAGTGCAGGGAGACACAATAGTATACACAAACTTCACACAAACACAATGCTGGCATGTTCTCTGCAATAGTCACTTAACAACTCAGGAATTGGGATTACCACCACAACAGGGTAAATGATAACTCAAAAAAAGGGTTATAGCTGTTCTCAACTCTCTATCAGACTCTGTGGGCATGGACTGTGTGTCAGACACATACTTGCCTTGATGCCTAATGACATTTCAATGTTGTTGATTTGTTCTCTCAAGAACCAGACTTCTTCATTGGAAGGGTACACAAAGCATCTTAGTCTCTAAGCCCATCCTAAATCTAGGATTTCCTTGTTTTTATCATTGCACTGACTGAGTTCATTGTGGTCAGACTACTGTCAATGAGGTGATTGTTTTGCAATACAATTCAGCCTGTATGATTTAATGGCTGCAGAACTTGCTCTCTACTGACAAATCCCACAGTCATCCAACAGAAAGGTAGACAATATCATACCGTAATGTATGCACAATAAGCTGCAAAACACATAGTTAGATATTGAGCTGATCTTGAGGACATTGAGTAAGTTCCTAAATGCCCTCTAAAACTAACTGCCAATGAGTCGCTGAACTTGGAGTAGAAAATCTTAGTCATTGAGTAGACATCACTTCCCTTAATGCTCTGCAAAATTGGACATCACTGTGTCCAGGCCGTGAAACCATTACCACACAGTCATTAGTCCCCTAAGTCCACCACTAGTACTTGTCATACTAATCCCATCACAGTGTCAGCTAAAGTACCTACATACCACCATAACAGAGTAGGTAGCTTCTACATTTTGCACTATAAGACATACTCACTAAAATGATCTATAGTTGGTTACTACTGAATTGTGGTTTCTTGAAAATGGCTGCAATTTTGTTGTGAGATCTGATTTGGAACAGTAACTATTCGACTCCCCAACCAGAGGACATCGGAAATATTAAAAATCACCCCTCCAATAGACATCAGGAATTGATATCTACCACCATGGTACCTCATTAGCAACTTTGGAATACTATCTATCCACAGTGGACAACAGAAAATAAGCCCTAACCCCTTGTTTCTGACTCACTGCACACACTCCATCCATTAGACATGGAATATTGCTTAGCTTTATAGTAAACTATATGTAGCACTATATGTAGGACCATACATACAAATAACATGTATAGTGATGTAGCCTCATATAGAGAAATCAGAATAAATTAATTGGAATATGTTAAATTAATATACTATCAAGTACAAGTGTTCATGTGGAAGCTATGGGGCCATTCCAAAGACACCAAGGTTGGGTAGATCCAGTCCACTGGTGTTCTCTTCTAAACTACATTTTAAGTGTGTAAGAAGAGCCTGTCCCAATATTGAAAAGGCTTCAGTGCAGAAGGTCTAACGGGGGTACCAGGAGAGTGACCCATTTTGTTAAGTTGTGGAGCCCCTTTTTCATATTTTAGCTAAAGTGCTTTCCTTTGTATCTAAACTGTCCTACAGCACTACATCATTTGGAGCTTACCACACCCTCATCTTCCGAAGTTGCTGAGATGCCTTCACAATGATGGATTACTATTCCCATCAGTCGCCCATGTCTGTTACTATTATCTTTCACTTATGTTCTGAAATACAGACGTGGACAAAATTGTTGGTACCCTTTGGTCAATGAAAGAAAAAGTCACAATGGTCACAGAAATAACTTTAATCTGACAAAAGTAATAATAAATTAAAATTCTATAAATGTTAACCAATGAAAGTCAGACATTGTTTTTCAACCATGCTTCAACAGAATTATGTAAAAAAATAAACTCATGAAACAGGCATGGACAAAAATGATGGTACCCCTAACTTAATATTTTGTTGCGCAACCTTTTGAGGCAATCACTGCAATCAAACGCTTCCTGTAACTGTCAATGAGACATCTGCACCTCTCAGCAGGTATTTTGGCCCACTCCTCATGAGCAAACTGCTCCAGTTGTGTCCGGTTTGAAGGGTGCCTTTTCCAGACTGCATGTTTCAGCTCCTTCCAAAGATGCTCAATAGGATTGAGGTCAGGGCTCATAGAAGGCCACTTTAGAATAGTCCAATTTTTTCCTCTTAGCCATTCTTGGGTGTTTTTAGCGGTGTGTTTTGGGTCATTGTCCTGTTGCAAGACCCATGACCTGCGACTGAGACCAAGCTTTCTGACACTGGCTAGTACATTTCTCTCTAGAATTCCTTGATAGTCTTGAGATTTCATTGTACCCTGCACAGATTCAAGACACCCTGTGCCAGACGCAGCAAAGCAGCCCCAGAACATAACAGAGCCTCCTCCATGTTTCACAGTAGGGACAGTGTTCTTTTCTTGATATGCTTCATTTTTTCGTCTGTGAACATACAGCTGATGTGCCTTGGCAAAAACTTCGATTTTTGTCTCATCTGTCCACAGGACATTCTCCCAGAAGCTTTGTGGCTTGTCAACATGTAGTTTGGCATATTCCAGTCTTGCTTTTTTATGATTCGTTTTCAACAATGGTGTCCTCCTTGGTCGTCTCCCATGTAGTCCACTTTGGCTCAAACAACGACGGATGGTGCGATCTGACACTGATGTTCCTTGAGCATGAAGTTCACCTTGAATCTCTTTAGAAGTCTTTCTAGGCTCTTTTGTTACCATTCGGATTATCCGTCTCTTAGATTTGTCATCAATTTTCCTCCTGCGGCCACGTCCAGGGAGGTTGGCTACAGTCCCATGGATCTTAAACTTATGAATAATATGTGCAACTGTACTCACAGGAACATCTAGTTGCTTGGAGATGGTCTTATAGCCTTTACCTTTAACATGCTTGTCTATAATTTTCTTTCTGATCTCTTGAGACAGCTCTTTCCTTTGCTTCCTCTGGTCCATGTCGAGTGTGGTACACACCATATCACCAAACAACACAGTGATTACCTGGAGCCATATATATAGGCCCAATGGCTGATTACAAGGTTGTAGACACCTGTGATGCTAATTAGTGGACACACCTTGAATTAACATGTCCCTTTGGTCACATTATGTTCTGTGTTTTCTAGGGGTACCATCATTTTTGTCCATGCCTGTTTCATGAGTTTATTTTTTTACATAATTCTGTTGAAGCATGGTTGAAAAACAATGTCTGACTTTCATTGGTTAACATTTATAGAATTTTAATTTATTATTACTTTTGTCAGATTAAAGTTATTTCTGTGACCATTGTGACTTTTTCTTTCATTGACCAAAGGGTACCAACAATTTTGTCCACGTCTGTACATATCAATTTAATTTAATCTTGGTACATTAACAATATAAACAGTAGCCCTATGAGAATGATGATGAGTGCTCTCAGGATGGACTGAGCTTACTCTGAAGCTCTTTCACCTAATTCATGTTCCCTTGTTTAGGAAGAGCTGACAAGCATTTGCTAAACTGAAGGCAATGACGGAGAGGTTCTCCACAGGTGTGTGTTTGGCAATGGGAATGGCAATTAATCATGCTGAATCAACCTCCAGGAATTTCTACACCCAAACCTCCAAATTTTCTGAGATCTGGTTCCCTCAAGGCCTCTAAGAATATGTTCTCTGAGTACAAACTCATGCCTTATATAATACAGATGTATCCTCTAGTTTGTTCATAGGGACTAATTAAAAAACTGCAGTACTTAACTTTTTGTCAAATCTGTATTATTTGTCATCTTGATCACTACATTTGGATTTCAGCAGGTAAAGTCCACATTGGTTTACAGTATCAGTCAAGTGAATGTAATTTTACAAATCTCATCCACATGTTATGGACATGGTCAGTGTGGGAAAAACAAATATTCTGTGGATTTTCAATCTCAAAGCATGCTCAATTAGTTGTGTTGGTTGCAAATGTTACCACTTTCTGTGTAGTAGGTCTGAAATCCAAGGTGAATCTGCAGGGATTTCAGTACTTTTATATTGATGGCCAATCTGGAAGCAGAGTTAGGGCTGTTTCATACGAGCGGATGCCGTGCATGACATCCGCTGCGTGAATGACAGCCAAGACCCGATGCGGACTGCAGAAGCACGGAGCATTAACATGATTGATAATGCTCCGTGCCTCTCTGTGATCTCTTTACTATGAAATCACAGCGACAACTTTATCTCACAGTGGTTTCGTAGTAAAGAGATCACAGAGAGACACGGAGCATTATCAGTCATGTTACTGCTCCGTGCTTCTGCTGTCCGCATCGGGTCTTGGCTGTCATTCACGCAGCGGATGTAACGCACGCCATCCGCTCGTGTGAAACAGCCCTTAGGCCTCTTTCACACGAGCGAAAATTCCGTGCGGGTGCAATGCGTGACCCATTCATTTAAATGGGTCTGTGTACATGAGCGGTGGTTTTCACGAATCACTTTTGCGTTGCGTGAAAATCGCTGCATGTTCTATATTCAGCGATTTTCATGCAACGCTGTGAATGGGGCTGTGTGAAAATTGCATCGCATCCGCAAGCAAGTTCGGATGCGATTTTCACGGATGGTTGCTATGAGATGTTGTTTGTAAACATTCAGTTTTTTATCACACGTGCGCAAAACGCAGTAAATCGCATTGCACCCGTGCGATAAAAACTGAACAACTGAACGCGATCGCAAACAAAACTGAATGTAATACAATAACTCACCCCTCTGTATTCATGGATGCCGGCTCACTGCCACAGGCCAACCCACAGGCAAAAGGAAAATTCAATACGTATAACAAGTTGACAGGCACACTATCATCTGGAAAATTGTTAGTATAGAAGATAAGTCAGTTTATTAAAATACAGAAAATATATAACAAATTAAATAAAAATAATTGAAAATACGGATATCCCCTATAGATTAGCACCCTCAAATAGTAATGGCCCATAGAATGCAGATGATATTGTATATTAGAGTAACCACATAGTTTGTGATTAATATAAATGGCTATTATGTCCTTTTGCCCGCTCCTTTTCTCATCTCCACATAGCCACAATCAATATAATATATCCACCTAAAAGTCTTAGTTAGTACATTTCCCAGGTCTTATTAGTGTATATTATTGATAAATGGATATATATGTAAATAAATATGTCCAAAGTTATTGAGCTCAATATTACCACTCCTGGAGTCGTGCTGTTACGTCTCACACTGCTGAAGAGGATGCTGGCTAGTGCCGTATATCCTAGCGTCCCACGTGTGCGGTACTCTCCCAGCTTGTGGGGACTCTTAGTGCGCAGTCATGATCCTTGTGGCGTTTACCTCCTCTCTTATTCCGTGTGCCACGTTTCACCCAGCAAATCTGCTTATCGGACCCGGAACACTCCTATTTATATTAATCACGAACTATGTGGTTACTCTAATATACAATATTATCTGCATTCTATGTGCCATTACTATTTGCAGGTGCTGATCTATAGGCAGGGGTGCGCCTAGCCTTTCTGATGCCTGAGGCGAAAAACTGAAAATGTGCGCCCCCCCATGCCAATTTCTTAACCTAACCACTTTGCCACAATGAAAGCGCACATTGCCCATGGTCCTTCTGCTGCCCCTCCCTCTTGCCCCTTATCGGTGCTGCCCCTGTCTATAGGGGATATCCAGATTTTAAAATTATTTTTATTTGGATTTAATTTGTTATATATTTTATGTATTTTAATAAACTGATTTATCTTCTATACAAACAATTTTCCAGATGATAGTGTGCCTGTCAACTTGTTAAATGTATTAAATCTACCTTCTACTTTTGCCTGTTCCTTTCTCTTGGTAAGTCTGCCATTTTTAGCCAGTTGATGGGGTTACTCCCCCTACCAGGGGTGCGCCACCAATGAGGCCAGTTGATCGCCTCAGGCAGCACCAGGTAGGGGCAAGAGGCGGGCAGCGGATGGGCCACGGGCGATGAGTGCTTTCATTGTGGAAACGCTCATCTGTACATCAACTCCATTTTTTGTACTCAGGACAGCAATACAGTTGAATGCTGCAAAAGGCACAGGAGCGATGTCTCCCAGGCCCACCGGTTCCTCTAAAAGGCTGTAGCCCTAGTTCCTGTAGCGTATCAGAGGCCAGTGTCATCATTATTACACTGCCTGAGCCGGGCTGCATAGAGCTTAGGGCACAGACTAGAAGAGGTCCGTGTCTTGCACTGCATCGCTGACAGTAGAATGGAGGTAAGTATCTGAGTTCATTATTTTTATTTGGCAGCATGGTGCTCAGCCACAATGGGGTGGGGGGTCATTCTTTTGTAATTGGAGAAAGCGCTATGGGAACGTTGTGACTGTAAAAAGGATAGTTTTTGTACTGGCTCACATTAAAAGTGGGCCTTTATGGGGACAATACTGGGGGCACTAAAAGGGGGTAGTTTTTTGTACTGGCACACGTCATAAGGGAGCATTTTTTGTATTGGCATACATAAGAAGGTATTTTTGTACTGCCGCACATTATAAGGGAGAATTTTTGTACTGGCACATATTGCAAGGGGGAATTATTACAACTGGGGAAAATATGGGGATATTATGACTTCTGGGGGCAAAATGAGGGACACTATTAGTATTGGGTGTACTGTTATCACATAGTGCACTCTGACAGAAAATTATTACTATTGGTGGGACTTTTGGGAGGACTGTTACATTGGGAGGTACCCTGGCCCAGTATCAGCTTAGCACAATTATTTTTGGAAGACACTATGTTTACAGCACTATAGGTTTCAGGGACACTATTTTCTGGGCAGTTATTTTTTAGGGCACGGTGTGCCAATAATTATTGAAGGGGGCACTATCTGTGTGGTACTACAAACCGGATTCCCAAAAAGTTGGGACACTAATTAAATTGTGAATAAAAACTGAATGCAATGACGTGGAGATGGCAAATGTCAATATTTTATTTGTAATAGAACGTAGATGACAGATCAAACGTTTAATCTGAGTAAATGTATCATTTTAAAGGAAAAATACGTTGATTCAAATTTTCACGGTGTCAACAAATCCCCAAAAAGTTGGGACAAGTAGCAATAAGAGGCTGGAAAAAGTTAATTTGAGCATAACGAAGAGCTGGAAGACCAATTAACACTAATTAGGTCTATTGGCAACATGATTGGGT
Organism: Bufo gargarizans; assembly: GCF_014858855.1. Taxonomy (NCBI): domain Eukaryota; kingdom Metazoa; phylum Chordata; class Amphibia; order Anura; family Bufonidae; genus Bufo; species Bufo gargarizans. The sequence continues at coordinate 125,900,641 of NC_058085.1, forward strand.
ATAAAAAGAGCTTCTCAGAGTGGCAGTGTCTCTCAGAAGACAAGATGGGTAGAGGATCACCAATTCCCACAATGTTGCGCAGAAAGATAGTGGAGCAATATCAGAAAGGTGTTACCCAGCGAAAAATTGCAAAGACTTTGCATCTATCAAAATCAACTGTGCATAACATCATCCGAAGATTCAGAGAATCTGGAACAATCTCTGTGCATAGGGGTCAAGGCCGTAAAACCATACTGGATGCCCGGGATCTCCGGGCCCTTAAACGACACTGCACCACAAACAGGAATGCTACTGTAAAGGAAATCACAGAATGGGCTCAGGAATACTTCCAGAAACCATTGTCAGTGAACACAATCCACCGTGCCATCCGCTGTTGCCAGCTGAAACTCTACAGTGCAAAGAAGAAGCCATTTCTAAGCAAGATCCACAAGCTCAGGCGTTTTCACTGGGTCAGGGATCATTTAAAATGGAGTGTGGCAAAATGGAAGACTGTTCTGTGGTCAGACGAGTCACGATTCAAAGTTCTTTTTGGAAATCTGGGACGCCATGTCATCCGGACCAAAGAGGACAAGGACAACCCAAGTTGTTATCAACGCTCAGTTCAGAAGCCTGCATCTCTGATGGTATGGGGTTGCATGAGTGCGTGTGGCATGGGCAGCTTGCATGTCTGGAAAGGCACCATCAATGCAGAAAAATATATTCAGGTTCTAGAACAACATATGCTCCCATCCAGACGTCATCTCTTTCAGGGAAGACCCTGCATTTTTCAACAAGATAATGCCAGACCACATTCTGCATCAATCACAACATCATGGCTGCGTAGGAGAAGGATCCGGGAACTGAAATGGTCAGTCTGCAGTCCAGATCTTTCACCTATAGAGAACATTTGGCGCATCATAAAGAGGAAGATGCAACAAAGAAGGCCCAAGATGATTGAACAGTTAGAGGCCTGTATTAGACAAGAATGGGAGAGCATTCCTATTTCTAAACTTGAGAAACTGGTCAACTCGGTCCCCAGACGTCTGTTGAGTGTTGTAAGAAGGGGAGATGCCACATAGTGGTGAAAATGGCCTTGTCCCAACTTTTTGGGGATTTGTTGACACCATGAAATTCTGATTCAACATATTTTTCCCTTAAAATGGTACAGTTTCTCAGTTTAAACTTTTGTTCCGTGATTTATGTTCTATTCTGAATAAAATATTAGAAGTTGGCATCTCCACATCATTGCATTCAGTTTTTATTCATGATTTGTATAGTGTCCCAACTTTTTGGGAATCCGGTTTGTAATATTTTCAGAGGGATTATCTGTTTGGGAAGCACAGTGTGCACAGTGTTAGAGGTGGAAGGATGGGGTGTTCAACAGGTGGGGAGGAGGATGGAAAAGTAGTTGTCAAATCCTGCAGAGACAAGAAAAGGCTGAAAGAAATAATCATGGCTGTCTGATCTGAATGGAGAAGATAAAGAAAAAGAATGTCTACATCAGAGGACACTTCACTGGATGTGAGGGGTATGGGGCGCTGTATTAACCTGTATGTTTTGTAGCTCTGTATGTAATAGTAGGGCTAAAGGGAAGGGGTTAGGTTAAGAAATTGGCATGGGGGGGAAGGACACCATTTCAGTTTTCGCCTCAAGCAGCAGAAAGGCTAGGTGCACCCCACCCACTACATATTGTTTTTCCCACATATGTTCAACAAGTTTTGGTTACCCTCTTTATTTGAATCCTGTGATTTTATAGTCATACTGGTTTCAGATAATTATCCCATGTTCTAGATTTACGGTTATTGGACACCCGTTTGGGACCCACTAGTCGAACATTTCAAATTATTAGCCCTCCAGATATCCCTATGGACATTATCTATATATGTACTAGCTATTCTCATTGTCTGCTGCCATGCATGTTTTGCAATATTTTTGTATGCTGTTTTTTCTTATTTTTTCTTATTTTTTTCTATTTCTTCTCCATTTCCTTCTAGTGTTGATCACGAATATTCGAATTACGATTTTTTACCGTGAATATAGCTAATTCGAAAAATTTGCGAATATTTAGAATATAGGGATATATATTTGTCATTTGGAATATTCGAGATTTTTTATTGCTAATTTTTGTAATGCGAATTTTCGGAATGCTAATTTTTATCGCAAATTTTTCAATTGCCGAGTAAAAACATGATTCCTCCCTGCTTCTTGCTTGTGGGCCAATGACTCATTGGCCCACAAGCAAGAAGCAGAGAGGAATCATGACTTTAAATGGGAAAAATAATGAATATTCTAAAAAATGATTATATAGCACTATATCGAATATATTTGTTTTTTTAAAATATTCGTAATATTCTAAAACAAGACTATATAGCAATATAACGAATATTAGAAAAAAAACTAATATAGAGCAATTTACCTAATATAGTGCTATAATCTTCCTTGTCTAATAGTTGTAATTTTTTTTCTCATCTGAAGTTCAGATTGGAAAAAAAATGCAACTATTGAAAAAAAGATTATAGCACTATATTAGCTAAATTGCTCTATATTAGTTAGTTGTTTTTTTTCGAATATTCGCTATATTGCTATATATTCTTGTTTTAGAATATTATGAATATTCGAAAAAACAAATATATTCGTTTTTTCGAATATTCGTAAAATTCTAAAACAATAATATATAGCAATATAGTGAATATTCGAAAAAAACTAATATAGAGCAATTATTGAAAAAAAAGATATTAGCTAAATTGCTGTACATTAGTTTATTTTTTTATATTCGCTGTATTGCTATATATTCTTGTTTTAGAATATTCAAAAAAACTAATATATTCAATATAGTGCTATGACTCATTGGCCCACAAGCAAGAAGCAGGGAGGAATCATGTTTTTGCTCGTCAATTGTAAAATTTGCGCTAAAAATTTGCGTTATGAAAATTTGCATATTACGCGATCATTACCTTGTCGATTTCTCGAGTAAAAAATCGTTAAATATAATGAATATTCGAATTTTACAAAATATTCGCGAAATATCGCGAATTCGAATATGACCCCTGCCGCTCATCACTATTTCCTTCCAGTGTCTCTGTGACCAAGATCCACTGGCAGACCGAAAAGTTACACTACAGTCACTATCTCCAGATTATGTCTATTGCCTTACTGGGACTAAACATGAATGTTCTATTTGTCTTGGAATTAATAATACAGAGTTTGAATTGATTTGCATTTTCAACCAAAGAATGATATTATCTCTATCTATCCTATGGATAGGTAATCAATATGTTGGCCCCAGATACCCCTTTAATACCCTCCAGGTACCTGCCATGCAGTGGTATAGATGTGAGTGGGTCCCATGGTAAGGATTAAAATAGGCTTTCTTGTGGTGTACAACAGCTATTTTCCCCTAAACCCTAAATACTTTTTTGTCCCATCTCCTTGTCATGCTCTTTAGGTTTATTCCCTCGCAACATTGCCTATAGGACCTGTAGAGAGGAGATCAATTTCTCACAACCAATTACAGTAAGTGATGCAGCCAACTTAGTCGGGGGCCTCGTTCTCTCCATGGCCCAATAACAGCTGCATGGTCTGCCTCTATAGACCTTGAGGAGCCCTTACTTTCATGAAAATACTTCCTACACAAAACCCCCAAACCCTAAATGTATTTAAATGCAGACTTATAAAGAGGACATGTCACTATGAAATATGCTGTGATATGTTGGCAGCATGATATAAAGAAGGAGAAGCTGAGCAGATTGATATATAGTTTTTTGGGATAAGATTTAGTAAAACTTGTACGTTATTCATTTAAGTCTTTGCTGTTTCTGACTTACGTTGTACACGGTGGGATTTGTTTCAGTGACAGCATTCTCTGTGTACACACAAAGAGAATGCTATCACTGATCACACCTCCCCCTGTACAAGTAACTTGAGAGAGCAGAGGTATGAAAGTATAAATTACAAGTTTTACTAAACTTTTTCCCACAAAACTATATCTCCATCTGCTCAGCTTCTCCTGGTCTATAGCCTGCTGTCTACCGATTGCACCATATTTAATGGTGACAGTTTCTCTTTAAATATAGATACCCCCCTGTATGAGGGAGCACCTGCTTATGTTTCCAATCATACAGCCTGAATTATACAGTCCAGAGCTGCACTGACAATATTGCTGCATTCAGAGCTGAAATCACCCAACATCCTCACATTAAAGGAGCTCATCTTAGCTGTTAGCATTGTTTATTGACTGTTGCCTATAAGAGCCAGTAGAATTTTTAATGCAGCTCTGGAATATAGGAGGCAGCAGCTAAGGATCAGTACAAGATAAGTAATGTAATGTATTTACAAAGTTGCTCAACTTTCTATGTAAATTAGTATATTATATTACAGATAAATTGTAAAATCAAGGTGGACACAAACCTGTCAACTGCTTCAGTATGTAGTTTATTTGCCTTAACGTGAAACCTTGAAAATGCAATGAGTTTATAGCAAAATCGGCACTATTAATCAGAAAAACATTTAGAGGCCATTTCCAGTGGACCATGGCAAAAAAAAAAAACAATCTGCTGATCATTCTCACAATTCGAACTGTACCCATCACAGTTATATGTTACTTTAAGAATGCACCATCTGGAGGTGTAAATGGCATTGAGTGAAACCTCAGCTCCAATGTTGAAGAGGTCCTATGTTACAACTGGTTTTCACCACCAAAAATATCCTAAGTATGAAGTACATTAGGTTTGTTGGCCCTTTATCCCATCTCATCTAGGAGAAATGCATGACTCCCTGAATGATTCTTCCACTTTTTTTTTCTAAAATTGTACCCACTAGGAACCAGGGAATGGCCAACCATAGTTGCTCCCCTTCTCCATAGACCCCGTAGCAACTGCTTGATCTAGCTCTATGCCGTTGGCACCACCCATTAGTACAAACTGTACAAATTGTAATTAGTGTAATGATTGCTATAACTTAGATTAAGCCACTAAAATACATTTTCCTGTTTAATCATGCATTGTTGGCTCAAGCAGTCGGGCATACTTGGCAGACATACGATGCCAATGGATTTTGGAAAAAGGAATTGATTGAATCATATGGGAGACAGAATCATCCCTGTGAGTCATGTTTTTTAATGCCATACAATAATGAGATCTCTGGCGCAGATATCTGTGACTCAACAATGTGTCTAAACAGTCTTAATTTGCCTTTTGTGAAATAAAAGATTCAACTATTTCCACTGTCAGCAATTTTACTATGAATATTTCAACACTAGTGACACAGTTAAAATGATTGTCATTTATTAAGGTACTCCAATGTAGCAATGTGTTCAAGGTTGGAAAATACATTAATCCAGAACAGATGTGTTACAGAACAATGCCTGTGGAACCACTGTATCAACTAACCGGTTTGGTGTAGGGCTAACCCTATGAGTGTTATTCTGGTGCCTCCCTAGCTTTCACCCTTTAACTCCTGTACAGGGATGTGGACTTCGCTGTGGGTTAGCAACCAGACCACTACCTTCTGGGATAGTCCCGGTGTAGTTTGACGTTGGCAGACGGGTCAGAGACACTAGTACAAAGCAGACTTTAGGAACAGGCTATGGACTATAGGAACATGGGCACACAGGCGTCAAGAACTTGGACACATGGACTTCAGAGAAGGACTTCAGGAACCCAGAAATACAGACTCAGGAACTGACTTAAGGAACTTGGACATTGTTAAGACATAAAAGATCCAAATTGATATAAAATATATGATGGTTGTGCACACTTCATTAGGAAGAATTATATCCAACACTTACGAGCGTAGGTTCCTATAGTCTTAGGTAATTTATTAATGTATGGGGTAGAAGTTCAATATGTGAGGTAGATATATAATATAGATAAATAGTTGCCCAGAAAGTATCAGATTTCAACCACAGGGACAAAAAAATATGATTGGATCCCTATAGTGGATATCCCAGATATTCTTTGTGGAACACTTGATCAGTACCGTTTGGGGTATATGTATCAATCTGTATATGATACAATTCATCCAACAGTTATTACAGGATTACATAAAAACTCTAAAATTACTCCTATATATATTATTAATACTTGACGTTGACATCCATAAGCACTAAATATTGTGCAAAAATGTGCAAAAGATTATGCAAAAAATTTATTAAAGTTCACCCCACAGATAGTGCAGCAATTACGGACCACAATAGGTGTAAATAATAAAATAAAATATGGGAAAAAGACTAGTGAAAAAATATATCTAAACTATAGTCAATCCAATAAACAATTCATCCGTATTAGAACATCCACAGTGACGTCGTGGACAGAGGTCACAATAACACCTGTACAAGTGTCATAGTACGCCTGTTCAGGCAATTTTACGCTTTGAAAAAAGGCTAATGCGTATGAATATGCATTAAAGCTTTTCATGTAGGTAACCAGCGCACTGTAGGCTGTGAATCTCATGGGCAGCACAGCAATACTGCCGTTACCCAAAACATCCAATAGCTAAGCTCCTTACTGGCAGGTGTAGGGACGGCAGCAAGTAAGGAGCTTGTTATTAGGGAAGGAGGCTGCTCATTGGCCAATTTCGGCGAGCTGCTTCTCCAGAGTCCCTGACTGTGCAGGCTAACTAGTGGCTGGCTGAGGAAGGATCCGTGAAGACTGAAGAGCAGTCCGTGAGGAGGCCAACAGATGTCTGGGGACAAGCTGATAAGCAGCTGCGGACGGATGGCAGAGCACTGATCTTTGCTCTGCACCGAGGTAATGGGATCACTTAGGCCCCTTTCACACGGGCGAGTATTCCGCGCGGATGCGATGCGTGAGTTGAACGCATTGCACCCGCACCGAATCCCGACCCATTCATTTCTATGGGGCTGTTCACATGAGCGGTGATTTTCATTCATCACTTATGCGTTGCGTGAAAATTGCAGCATGCTCTATTTTGTGCGTTTTTCACGTAACGCAGGCCTCATAGAAATGAATGGGGTTGCGTGAAAACCGCAAGTATCCGCAAGCAACTGCGGATGCGGTGCGATTTTCACGCACGGTTGCTAGGAGACGATCGGGATGGAGACCCAATCATTATTATTTTCCCTTATAATATGGTTATAAGGGAAAATAATAGCATTCTGAATACAGAATGCATAGAAAAATAGCGCTGGAGGGGTTAAAATTTTTTTTTATAATAATTTAACTCACCTTAATCCACTTGCTCGCGCAGCCTGGCATCTCTTCTGTCTGTCTTCTGTGCTGTGTGGAGGAACAGGACCTGTGGTGACGTCACTCCAGTCATCACATGATCCATCACCATGGTAAAAGATCATGTGATGGACCATGTGATGACTGGAGTGACGTCACCACAGGTCCTTTTCCTGCACACAGCACAGAGGACAGACAGAAGGAGAAGCCAGCTTCGCGATCAAGTGAACTAAGGTGAGTTAAAAAAAAAATTAACCCCTCCAGCGCTATTTTACTATGCATTCTGTATTCTGTATAACCATGTTATAAGGGAAAATAATACAATCTACAGAACACCGGTCCCAAGCCCGAACTTCTGTGAAGAAGTTCCCGTTTGGGTACCAAATATGCGCGATTTTTCTCACGCGAGTGCAAAACGCATTACAATGTTTTGCACTCGCGCAGAAAAATTTGCTCGTGTTCCCGCAACACACCCGCACATTTTCCCGCAACGTGCGTTAGAAAGTGGCCTTAGAGTGCAGCGTGGCTGCAGAGCCAGCTGCCGACATCAGAGGTGAGGAGGTGACTGCCAGACAAGAGGTCATCATACCTTTCGGAGTCTAGTAAAGTACGACACTAAACTAGAATTAGAGTTCTCCCTGTGTTAGGTGCTCAGCCAGGGCCTGCTGGTGCAGTAATCAGTGAGTCTGAGCACTGAGCATCTGAGTCAGAGGACTCAATGATCACTGCACCAGCATGTCCTGGCTCAGTGCAAGGGCCTGCTAGTGCAAGCTCTGGCTCAGTTGCTCAGCCAGGGCCTGCTGGTGCAGTAATCAGTGAGTGTATTTGCCTCCTATCAGTCTATAGCATGTTAATGCAGTGCTCTGTGTATCCTGTATTTTTTTGCCCCATCGACATCATCCCAGCAAAGAGATTTCTGCGCTGCTCGGGCATCTTATACGTGGGCACTGGATCTACACAGCAGAACATTGTGGGGACAATCATGGTGCTGGGCCAATGTGATACTGGAGATGCAGAGCGCTGATAAATTGCCATTTTGGCTGCGTTTTATTTTAAATATGATGGAGAAAACACGTGTTTTTAAATTGCACAAAAGTCAGAAATGTAAAATTGTCTAAATCTGCTATTTATGTACAGAAGACAATTCTAGAGCAGACTGGTAACGGTTTCCTGCATACATAGCAGCCTCTTAATGTTATTTAGACCCATGTATTATATATATTGATTACTTCAACTTTCATACTCCTCTTCGGCTGAAAATACTCCTCAAAAACGGTAAGGGTAGTATTTTTACTCTTTCGGAAAAAATGTAGTGCGACCTCTGGTCGTGGATGTTCTAATACGACGTCACTGTGGATGTTCTAATACGGATGAACTGTTTATTGGATGGGACTATGGTTTATATATTTTTTTTTTCACTAGTCTTTTGTGGGATGAACTTTAATTAATTTTTTGCACAATCTTTTGCACATTTTTGCACAATATTTAGTGTTTATGGATGTCAATGTCAAGTATTAATAATATATATAGGAGTCATTTTAGAGTTTTTATGTAATCCTGTAATAACTGTTGGATGAATTGTATCATATACAGAATGATACATATACCCCAAACGGTACTGATCAAGTGTTCCACAAAAATCATATTTTTTGGTCCCTGTCGTTGAAATCTGACCATCATGAATCTGAGCCAGAAGTATTAGCAGATTCGCCTGAGCCGTAAGGCGCAGGAACGATCTGCCTTTATTACCCCCTTTGGATTGTACAAGTCCACTATGATGCCGTTCGGCATGAAGAATGCCCCTGCCACTTTTCAGCGGATGTTCAACATGCTGCTTAAGGGACTTGAAGAGTACACAGGCGCGTACCTTGATGATATTGCCATCTTCAGTCCCACATGGGAGGATCACCTAGAGCACCTGACGCAGGTGCTCAGGCAGATCCACCAGGCAGGTTTGACCATCAAGCCGGAAAAGTGCCAGCTGGGCAAGAGCGAGGTCCACTAACTGGGGCACCGGGGAGGCGGCGACCCTGAAGCCAGAGCCTGGAAAAGTAGATGCCATCGTATTCTGGCCCACACCCAGGACCAATAAACAGGTGATGTCCATTCACCACAAGAAGGGCCGTGACCATGGGAACGTCAACGGGCTATTCCTGGCAAGGAGAGGGTAAGGATGGGAGCATGGGGGAACCCAGGAATGTGCAGCAGAGGTAGTGAACTCCACAGGTGGGGCACTGCTTTAAAGCCTAGCCAAATGGCAGAGAACCTCTAGCATGCCACCATTGTTTACAATTTCTCACCTCTATTCAGCCAGTCAGTAACCCAGCTGATGGAACAGAAAAAAAACCCTCTGCAGGGGGTCTAGGCCATTCCCCAGTTCAATGAACATTATCAGACATCATGAAACCGGCGATTCATAAGTAATTATGAATCTCCTGTCCATCACTGACATAAACCAGGTGCATATTTGTGTTCCTGTGGCCACGATGAACAGGCCCGAGGTCATAGTTTGGTGGTGGGATGCCAGGGAGGGGATATATACATATCTCCCAACAGAAACCAAATATCGGTACCATGCTTGGACTCTACTGGTAGCCGGAACCCAGGCGGTCCCAGAACCACCTCCCTGTGACACTCTGGTCTGGAGCCATGATCCCAGCAGAGGGGGAGTGGACCCCTCCCAGAGGCCGGGAGGGGTGAGGCCGGCTACAGGTTAAAAGGCTTGTGCCTGCAAGCGGGCTGGTCTTTCTCTGAAGGGTGGTCACATTGTGCCATGTGTTTAGAGGGACCTGCAACCAGCTGACATCACTGCTTCCCATGTGACTACAGTTAAGAACTCATCACAACCCAAAGGACTGCTGTACCTGATAAACTGACTTTTGTTCTGCTTAACCCTGTTGTATCCTATATTCTGTATTTGTAACCTCAGACCACTGTATATATTTTCTGTGTGTATAGTGTTATTTCTAGTGAGCCCTTAAGAAATTAAATACATTTATGACTTTATTCAAAAAGGAGATCTTGGAGGAGATAGGACAATATATATTGAATATTGTGTATAGAATGTTGTTTAATTTACAAACTAGAATAAGAAATCTTCCCCCACTATCTCTAAACATGCTAATCTCTTCAAATGCTATAGTATCTCTGATAGCTATGCTGCCTCCTGCCTTTTTAGAGGATGAGCAAGAGTAATGTGGGGATTTTTTTTATGCTTAAATCTAACAGTATCATCAGCTAACAGATGTGTCTCTTGAATACAGACGATGTCCGCACCATTAGATCTTGCTTCTTTCCAAAGGGATATGTGTTTGTATGGGTGATTAAGTCCCTTTACATTTAGTGAGAGAGTCTTAATAGTCATATTGGGTGTGTAGTTGAAGCTAAGGCCCCTTTCACATGGGCGAGTTTTCCACGCAGGTACAATGCGTGAAGTGAACGCATTGCACCCGCACTGAATCCGGACCCATTCATTTCTATGGGGCTGTGCACATGAGCGGTAATATTCACGCATCACTAGTGCGTTGCGTGAAAATCGCAGCAAGCTCTATGTTGTGCGTTTTTCACGCAACGCAGGCCCCATAGAAGTGAATGGGGCTGCGTGAAAATCGCAAGCATCCGCAAGCAAGTGCGGATGCAGTGCGATTTTTACGCACGGTTTCTAGGAGACGATCAGGATGGGGACCCGATCATTATTATTTTCCCTTATAACATGGTCATCCCTTATAACATGCTCATCACATAGTCTGTCACAAGATCCATCACAATGGTAAAATATCATGTGATGGACCATGTGATGAGCGCAGTGACGTACTCAAAGGTCCTATTCCGCAAAGAAGAAGACAGAAGAGATGCCGGCTGCGCGATCAAGTGGATTAAGGTGAGTTAAATTATTTATTTATTTTAACCCCTCCAGCCCTATTGTACTATGCATTCTGAAAATAATACAATATACACAACCTTAAACCCAAACCTGAACTTCTGTGAAGAAGTTCGGGTCTGGGTACCACATTCAGTTTTTTATCACGCGCGTGCAAAACGCATTGCACCCATGCGATAAAAACTGAACAACGGAACGCAATCGCTGTCAAAACTGGCTGCAATTGCATATCCTACTCACGTGGGTTTGCCGCAATGCATCCCGACCTTATCTGGACACTCTCGTGCGAAACAGTTTCTCTTTTTCTTCTGTGACAATGCTTAGTGTTGGACATCTGGTCTCCTGAAGAGCCTTTGTTCAGCTGGGTGTTGGGGGATCTGCGAGGGATCTGGCTTTGGTGAGGCCTTGGTGGTTGCAATTACGGTGATCTGGTTTTTGGATCTAGGTGGATTTAAAACAAAGGGGAAAACAAAAGCGAACAAATAATCCCTATTTGTGATAGGGAATAGAGTTGAGCGAACACCTGGATGTTCGGGTTCGAGAAGTTCGGCCGAACTTCCCGGAAATGTTCGGGTTCGGGATCCGAACCCGATCCGAACTTCGTCCCGAACCCCATTGAAGTCAATGGGAACCCGAACTTTTCGGCACTAAAACGGCTGTAAAACAGCCCAGGAAAGGGCTAGAGGGCTGCAAAAAGGCAGCAACATGTAGGTAAATCCCCTGCAAACAAATGTGGATAGGGAAATGAATTAAAATAAAAATTAAATAAATAAAAATTAACCAAAATCAATTGGAGAGAGGTCCCATAGCAGAGAATCTGGCTTCCCGTCACCCACCACTGGAACAGTCCATTCTCAGATATTTAGGCCCCGGAACCCAGGCAGAGGAGAGAGGTCCCGTAACAGAGAATCTGGTTTCATGTCAGCAGAGAATTAGTCTGCATGTCATAGCAGAGAATGAGGCTTCACGTCACCCACCACTGCAACAGTCCATTGGCATATATTTAGGCCCAGCACACAGGCAGAGGAGAGAGGTCCCGTAACACACAATCTGGCTTCATGTCAGCAGAGAATCAGTCTTCATGTCATAGCAGAGAATCAGGCTTCACGTCAGCCACCACTGCAACAGTCCATTGGCATATATTTAGGCCCAGCACCCAGGCAGAGGAGAGAGGTCCCGTAACAGACAATCTGGCTTCATGTCAGCAGAGAATTAGTCTGCATGTCATAGCAGAGAATGAGGCTTCACGTCAGCCACCACTGCAACAGTCCATTGGCATATATTTAGGCCCAGCACCCAGGCAGAGGAGAGAGTTCCCGTAACAGACAATCTGCTTCATGTCAGCAGAGAATCAGTCTTCATGTCATAGCAGAGAATCAGGCTTCACGTCAGCCACCACTGCAACAGTCCATTGGCATATATTTAGGCCCAGCACCCAGGCAGAGGAGAGAGGTCCTGTAACAGACAATCTGGCTTCATGTCAGCAGAGAATTAGTCTGCATGTCATAGCAGAGAATGAGGCTTCACGTCAGCCACCACTGCAACAGTCCATTGGCATATATTTAGGCCCAGCACACAGGCAGAGGAGAGAGGTCCCGTAACAGACAATCTGGCTTCATGTCAGCAGAGAATTAGTCTGCATGTCATAGCAGAGAATGAGGCTTCACGTCAGCCACCACTGCAACAGTCCATTGGCATATATTTAGGCCCAGCACACAGGCAGAGGAGAGAGGTCCCGTAACAGACAATCTGGCTTCATGTCAGCAGAGAATCAGTCTTCATGTCATAGCAGAGAATCAGGCTTCACGTCAGCCACCACTGCAACAGTCCATTGGCATATATTTAGGCCCAGCACCCAGGCAGAGGAGAGAGGTCCTGTAACAGACAATCTGGCTTCATGTCAGCAGAGAATTAGTCTGCATGTCATAGCAGAGAATGAGGCTTCACGTCAGCCACCACTGCAACAGTCCATTGGCATATATTTAGGCCCAGCACACAGGCAGAGGAGAGAGGTCCCGTAACAGACAATCTGGCTTCATGTCAGCAGAGAATTAGTCTGCATGTCATAGCAGAGAATGAGGCTTCACGTCAGCCACCACTGCAACAGTCCATTGGCATATATTTAGGCCCAGCACACAGGCAGAGGAGATAGGTCCCGTAACAGACAATCTGGCTTCATGTCAGCAGAGAATTAGTCTGCATGTCATAGCAGAGAATGAGGCTTCACGTCAGCCACCACTGCAACAGTCCATTGGCATATATTTAGGCCCAGCACACAGGCAGAGGAGAGAGGTCCCGTAACAGACAATCTGGATTCATGTCAGTAGAGAATCAGTCTGCATGTCATAGCAGAGAATCAGGCTTCACGTCAGCCACCACTGCAACAGTCCATTGGCATATATTTAGGCCCAGCACACAGGCAGAGGAGAGAGGTCCCGTAACAGACAATCTGGCTTCATGTCAGCAGAGAATCAGTCTTCATGTCATAGCAGAGAATCAGGCTTCACGTCAGCCACCACTGTAAGAGTCCATTTTCATAAATTTAGGCCCAGCACACAGGCAGAGGAGAGAGGTCCCGTAACAGACAATCTGGCTTCATGTCAGCAGAGAATCAGTCTGCATGTCATAGCAGAGAATCAGGCTTCACGTCACCCACCACTGCAACAGTCCATTGTCATAAATTTAGGCCCAGCACCCAGGCAGAGGAGAGAGGTCCCGTAACAGACAATCTGGCTTCATGTCAGCAGAGAATTAGTCTGCATGTCATAGCAGAGATTGAGGCTTCACGTCACCCACCATTGTAAGAGTCCATTTTCATAAGTTTAGGCCCAGCACCCAGGCAGAGGAGAGAGGTCCCGTAACAGAGGATCTGGCTTCATGTCAGCAGAGAATCAGTCTTCATGTCATAGCAGAGAATCAGGCTTCACGTCAGCCACCACTGTAAGAGTCCATTTTCATAAATTTAGGCCCAGCACCCAGGCAGAGGAGAGAGGTCCCGTAACAGAGCAATCTGGCTTCATGTCAGCAGAGAATCAGTCTGCATGTCATAGCAGAGAATGAGGCTTCACGTCAGCCACCACTGCAACAGTCCATTGTCATATATTTAGGCCCAGCACACAGGCAGAGGAGAGAGGTCCCGTAACAGACAATCTGGCTTCATGTCAGCAGAGAATCAGTCTGCATGTCATAGCAGAGAATGAGGCTTCACGTCAGCCACCACTGCAACAGTCCATTTGCATATATTTAGGCCCAGCATCACAGGCAGAGGAGAGAGGTCCCGTAACAGACAATCTGGCTTCATGTCAGCAGAGAATCAGTCTGCATGTCATAGCAGAGAATCAGGCTTCACGTCACCCACCACTGCAACAGTCCATTGTCATAAATTTAGGCCCAGCACCCAGGCAGAGGAGAGAGGTCCCGTAACAGACAATCTGGCTTCATGTCAGCAGAGAATTAGTCTGCATGTCATAGCAGAGAATGAGGCTTCACGTCACCCACCACTGTAAGAGTCCATTTTCATAAATTTAGGCCCAGCACCCAGGCAGAGGAGAGAGGTCCCGTAACAGAGGATCTGACTTCATGTCAGCAGAGAATTAGTCTGCATGTCATAGCAGAGAATGAGGCTTCACGTCAGCCACCACTGCAACAGTCCATTGGCATATATTTAGGCCCAGCACCCAGGCAGAGGAGAGAGGTCCCGTAACAGACAATCTGGCTTCATGTCAGCAGAGAATCAGTCTTCATATCATAGCAGAGAATCAGGCTTCACGTCACCCACCACTGTAAGAGTCCATTTTCATAAATTTATGCCCAGCACCCAGGCAGAGGAGAGAGGTCCCGTAACAGAGGATCTGGCTTCATGTCAGCAGAGAATCATTCTGCATGTCATAGCAGAGAATCAGGCTTCACGTCACCCAACATTGGAACAGTCCATTGGCATATATATAGGCCCCGGCACCCAGACAGAGGAGAGGTTCATTCAACTTTGGGTAGCCTCGCAATATAATGGTAAAATGAAAATAAAAATAGGATTGAATGAGGAAGTGCCCTGGAGTCCAATAATATATGGTTAAGGGGAGGTAGTTAATGTCTAATCTGGACAAGGGACGGACAGATCCTGTGGGATCCATGCCTGGTTCATTTTTATGAACGTCAGCTTGTCCACATTGGCTGTAGACAGGCGGCTGCGTTTGTCTGTAATGACGCCCCCTGCCGTGCTGAATACACGTTCAGACAAAACGCTGGCCACCGGGCAGGCCAGCACCTCCAAGGCATAAAAGGCTAGCTCTGGCCACGTGGACAATTTAGAGACCCAGAAGTTGAATGGGGCCGAACCATCAGTCAGTACGTGGAGGGATGTGCACACGTACTGTTCCACCATGTTAGTGAAATGTTGCCTCCTGCTAACACGTTGCGTATCAGGTGGTGGTGCAGTTAGCTGTGGCGTGTTGACAAAAGTTTTCCACATCTCTGCCATGCTAACCCTGCCCTCAAAGGAGCTGGCATTGACACAGCTGCCTTGGCGACCTCTTGCTCCTCCTCTGCCTTGGCCTTGGGCTTCCACTTGTTCCCCTGTGACATTTGGGAATGCTCTCAGTAGCGCGTCTACCAACGTGCGCTTGTACTCGCGCATCTACCTATCACGCTCCAGTGCAGGAAGTAAGGTGGGCACATTGTCTTTGTAGCGTGGATCCAGCAGGGTGGCAACCCAGTAGTCCGCACAGGTTAAAATGTGGGCAACTCTGCTGTCGTTGGCAGGCACTGCAGCATGTAGTCGTTCCTGTGTGCCAGGCTGCCCAGGGGTAAGGACAAGCTGTCCTCTGTGGGAGGCGTATCGTCATCGTCCTGCCTTTCCCCCCAGCCACGCACCAGTGATGGACCCGAGCTGCGTTGGGTGCCACCCCGCTGTGACCATGCTTCATCCTCATCCTCCTCCACCTCCTCCTCATCCTCGTCCTCCTCGTCCTCCAGTAGTGGGCCCTGGCTGGCCACATTTGTACCTGGCCTCTGCTGTTGCCAAAAACCTCCCTCTGAGTCACTTCGAAGAGACTGGCCTGAAAGTGCTAAAAATGACCCCTCTTCCTCCTCCTCCTCCTCCTCCTCCTCCTGGGCCACCTCCTCTTCCATCATCGCCCTGGGCCACCTCCTCTTCCATCATCGCCCTATGTTTTCTCAAGGAGACATAGAAGTGGTATTGTAACGCTGATAACAGCGTCATCGCCACTGCCCATGTTGGTGGAGTACTCGAAACAGCGCAACAGGGCACACAGGTCTCGCATGGAGACCCAGTCATTGGTGGTGAAGTGGTGCTGTTCTGTAGTGCGACTGATCCGTGCGTGCTGCAGCTGAAACTCCACTATGGCCTGCTGCTGCTCGCACAGTCTGTCCAGCATGTGCAAGGTGGAGTTCCACCTGGTGGGCACGTCGCATATGAGGCGGTGAGCGGGAAGGCAGAAGTTACGCTGTAGCGCAGACAGGCGAGCAGCAGCAGGATGTGAACGCCGGAAGCGCGAACAGACGGCCCGCACTTTATGCAGCAGCTCTGACATGTCGGGGTAGTTGTGTATGAACTTCTGCACCACCAAATTCAGCACATGCGCCAAGCAAGGGATGTGCGTCAAATTGGCTAGTCCCAGAGCTGCAACGAGATTTCGCCCATTATCACACACCACCAGGCCGGGCTTGAGGCTCACCGGCAGCAACCACTCGTCGGTCTGTTGTTCTATACCCCGCCACAACTCCTGTGCGGTGTGGGGCCTGTCCCCCAAACATATGAGTTTCAGAATGGCCTGCTGACGTTTACCCCGGGCTGTGCTGAAGTTGGTGGTGAAGGTGTGTGGCTGACTGGATGAGCAGGTGGAAGAAGAGGAGGAGGAAGCCGAGAAGGAGGAGGTGGCAACAGGAGGCAAAGAATGTTGCCCTGCGATCCTTGGCGGCGTAAGGACGTGCGCCAAACAGCTCTCCGCCTGGGGCCCAGCTGCCACTACATTTACCCAGTGTGCAGTTAGGGAGATATAGCGTCCCTGGCCGTGCTTACTGGTCCACGTATCTGTGGTTAGGTGGACCTTGCTACAGATGGCGTTGCGCAGTGCACACTTGATTTTATCGGATACTTGGTTGTGCAGGGAAGGCACGGCTCTCTTGGAGAAGTAGTGGCAGCTGGGAACAACATACTGAGGGACAGCAAGCGACATGAGCTGTTTGAAGCTGTCTGTGTCCACCAGCCTAAATGACAGCATTTCATAGGCCAGTAGTTTAGAAATGCTGGCATTCAGGGCCAGGGATCGAGGGTGGCTAGGTGGGAATTTACGCTTTCTCTCAAATGTTTGTGAGATGGAGAGCTGAACGCTGGCGTGTGACATGGTTGAGACGCTTGGTGACGGAGGTGGTGGTGGTGGTGTTGGTGGTACATCCCCTGTTTGCTGGGCGGCAGGTGCCAACGTTCCTCCAGAGGCGGAGGAAGAGGCCGAGGCGGCAGCAGCAGAAGAGGCCGAGGCGGCAGCAGCAGAAGAGGTAGCAGGGGGAGTGACTTCCTTGGTTTTAAGGTGTTTACTCCACTGCAGTTCATGCTTTGCATGCAGGTGCCTGGTCATGCAGGTTGTGCTCAGGTTCAGAACGTTAATGCCTCGCTTCAGGCTCTGATGGCACAGCGTGCAAACCACTCGGGTCTTGTCGTCAGCACATTGTTTGAAGAAGTGCCATGCCAGGGAACTCCTTGAAGCTGCCTTTGGGGTGCTCGGTCCCAGATGGCGGCGGTCAGTAGCAGGCGGAGTCTCTTGGCGGCGGGTGTTCTGCTTTTGCCCACTGCTCCCTCTTTTGCTACGCTGTTGGCTCGGTCTCACCACTGCCTCTTCCTCCGAACTGTGAAAGTCAGTGGCACGACCTTCATTCCATGTGGGGTCTAGGACCTCATCGTCCCCTGCATCGTCTTCCACCCAGTCTTGATCCCTGACCTCCTGTTCAGTCTGCACACTGCAGAAAGACGCAGCAGTTGGCACCTGTGTTTCGTCATCATCAGAGACATGCTGAGGTGGTATTCCCATGTCCTCATCATCAGGAAACATAAGTGGTTGTGCGTCAGTGCATTCTATGTCTTTCACCGCTGGGGAAGGGCTAGGTGGATGCCCTTGGGAAACCCTGCCAGCGGAGTCTTCAAACAGCATAAGAGACTGCTGCATAACTTGAGGCTGAGACAGTTTCCCTGGTATGCATGGGGGTGATGTGACAGACTGATGGGGTTGGTTTTCAGGCGCCATCTGTGCGCTTTCTGCAGAAGACTGGGTGGGAGATAATGTGAACGTGCTGGATCCACTGTCGGCCACCCAATTGACTAATGCCTGTACCTGCTCAGGCCTTACCATCCTTAGAACGGCATTGGGCCCCACCATATATCGCTGTAAATTCTGGCGGCTACTGGGACCTGAGGTAGTTGGTACACTAGGACGTGTGGATGTGGCAGAACGGCCACGTCCTCTCCCAGCACCAGAGGGTCCACTAACACCACCACGACCATGTCCACGTCCGCGTCCCTTACTAGATGTTTTCCTCATTGTTATGGTTCACCACAACAACAAAAATATTATTTGGCCCAATGTATTGTATTCAAATTCAGTGGGATATAAATTTGAGGCCTAGTATTTAGGCGCTGGGTGACCGGTATGGATTTAGTGACAGAATTAGACTGGGAAATGCACAGTAGCGTGTGTGTGAAGTTATTCTGAATGACCCTATGTGCACCTTGAATATTACATACCCTTTTAGGGATAGATTTCAAATAGCTCTGATATAGCAGAAAC